>NC_056744.1:792566966-792749466 GCF_019279795.1 Protopterus annectens
CTGGTCCGCTAATGACTGGCAGTAGATTTTTATGTGCCGAGCTGCCGACCCTGACGCACAACCTTCAACGAAGGTACACCCATTCACGCATGTCTCCACACAGAAGATGCTCTAGCTGAGAATCAAACAGGACAACGTCTTACTGTGAGGCGACAACGCTACTGCAGCACCACCACCATATTCAGACATAAATGCATTTGCAATAAGAACTGAAGCACTTTAGTGTTTCATGTGTGGCATAAACTGTAGCACACTATGTGTTACAAATGTAGCTGCTTGCCACAAGTGTAGCAGTTGCTACAGTTTATCATTCACATTTCCATTCCAGGACTTCAGAAATGAACCACTTTAGTGCTCTGTGTATGAACTGTAGCAGCTACAAATGTAGCAAGCAGTTGTTAAACTTTTTCTTTTCTCAAGTCAGAATAACTAGCTACACCCGCAACACAAGTCTCCTTTATATATTTTGCATTGCTCCACATTTTCTGCAGTGTTTTGAGATAGTATTCCCTGCTGGAATAAATAAAATGTAACATGCTATATTAAATGTCATAACAACAAATGTGCCTACACTTTCTAATTGTTCTAAAGAAAACAGCTATGAACTTACTTAAGGAATATAAATCAGAAGGGGTTGAATTAATGATTTTAGAACATTTGCATACTTGCAGGCATGAATAGTCCAACTTTAAATATAAGCAGCTTAGATACAGGATAGCATTATCTTGCAATTATATCCTAACAACAAATATAATGACTAAAATGCTATGAAAAAATAAGTACTGTAGTATGCACCTGCTGAAAGCAAGTGAAACTTTATAGATGAGACATGAGAACAACACAATAAATAGAAACATCCCTAAAATGTTAAATTGAGTACTAATATTCCTTATAATAAAGTATATGATATAATACCACAGTAATAAAATCTGAACTAATGGCAAGTTTAATCATATAAAATGTTAAAAAAAACAGGTCCTGGAAAATACTAATCACAATCTTTAGATTAAAATAATTATATTTAAGTTTTGACTGCCTACTTGGCGTAAAACAGCACTTACAGACCAAAACAACATAAGCAATGAATGTTTCACTTGCATGTTGCTGTCAATAATAATAATAATAATAATAATAATAATAATAATTTTTTTAATTATTTGTGTTAGGCTTTAATATTCTGATTAAGCTGCCCCTCCCCAGTCTAACTCTATATGACAGATATGGCCAGTGTTACATGATAAGTGACATAATTGAAAAACTTTAATTACTTTTCCCACCAATGTAGTGGCAGGGAATAATTGCTAATGATGTCTCTTTGTTTAAAGAACTATACACAAGAAACTAGATATTTTCTCTCCAATTAATAATAAAGGGGAATGACTGGAGGTAGCTTTACTGTTAAAATGACCTCTCATTAAAGATGCTTTTCAATGCCCATTGTACTTTACACATAACTTTAGTACCTATTTTGTGGAGGGTCAGTGTAACAGTACATCATAACATATGGGAAGATTCCAAAGTAGTACCTTATTGGAGGCAAAAAAGCAGGAAAAAGTAGTTATTATGCAATATGGTCTTCTAAATATTCTTAAAAGAATTTTCTTGTGTTATAAACAGACTACTACTATAAGTGAACAAGTGTTTTATAAGATATTGCTAAAACCAAATTGTGAAAACTGCTCATATAAATTATATTTACAAATCACCATGAAACAGTGAAATATGAAGCAAGTAATAATAATTATATCTGGCCACTACCAAAATAAGCATTACAACAATCTTCTGTACCCATTTAAATTAATTATCAGAAGAACATTTTCATGACTAACCAGGTACATATATTAAGTCACTATGACCTTGGACAATTCAATTAGAAGGAAGAATCAATGGACCAAAAGAGACTCACCACAATGACTTTTGGTAAGTCCTTCTGATTTTTCAGAATTTTCCTAGCTATCAGAGGAAAGGGTGGAAATGCATAAAGGAGGTCATTGTCCCACTGTACTCATCCCTCATTAGACCCATTATAGAATACAACGCCCCTTTTGGTATGTACCTCTCAAGACATCTGCAACAACTGGAAAGGCCACAGAAATACCTCACTAAAAGAATCACAGGCCTAAAGCAGATGCCCTACGCTAACCGCCTTAAAAAACTCCAGCTATACTCTGTCGCATATCGTCTACTCAGAGGCGATGTCTGCTTAACATACAAGGCCATGTCAAACCCAGAGCTGTTGGACATGCTACACTTAAAGAAATCCCAATCCCTCAGAGCCACACGCTCCAGGGATCTAAACCTTGTCATCACAATAAACAAAACATGCTGGAGGGATAGGTTCCTGAACCAGAGACTCCCCAGACTCTGGAACAGATTGCCCATACATGTCAAGCAGAGTGCCTCTTTGGCCCTCTTCAAAAGAAACCTTAACGATTGGATGGGAGAAAGGAAATTCACCCCGGGGATCACGTCAGTCGCCCTGCTAGACAGTGATCCAGGGAAGTAAATAGTGTGGGAAGAAATAGCCAGGGAATTGTTATGGCTAGGCTTGTATAGGCCCTAGGGCTGATAGCTTAGTACCAACCTATGAACCTATGAACATCCTCGACCATGGAAATGAAAATATGTCTGTTTTCCAGGCTTGCTTGTAAGGAGCCCTGGAGCAGAATTTGTTCACTTGCCTCTTTTGAAAGGAAACAAACAGATCTATTTGAGGTATTCCCCACAACTGTATCAACCCCTGGAAGACCCTTCCTTCAACTTCCATAGGAGAGGGTCTGTTCTGGTCCTGCTCAGCTTGTCTGGCACTAAAATTTGCTCTGAAGGATTGTAAGATGCTTGGAGGATTAACAAGTGCTGAACAGCTACCTCCCAAGCCATCATAGCCAGCCTGCACAGGGAGGTACAGCCTGAATAGGTCCAGGGGATCAGAGATGATGAAAAGATTTCAAGACATGGATCACAGCCAACATCTCTTTGACATTTACATGCTGTAGTCCATCCAAGATGCTCCAAAGGCCTTGCACCTTTACCTCAATAGAAACTGCCCGCCAAGCAAAATCCAAGATTGGGACCATGTGTTGTTTATAAACCACTGAATTTTTCTTGTGTGTAACCTGGTGAGAGGAATTAAAAGAATTAAAAAGCCATGAACCCTACAGTCCTGAGATATTCTCTTTCAGAAGTCTGAGACTGACTGGAAAAGCCCAGGAAAGTTTCCAGATAAAAATCCATCTTTTCCTGTGTAAGAAAAGCCTTTTGCTGAGAGGTTTCTAGAAACACTATCCTCTGTGACAGAGTCAAGGAAAAATTGTGTATTTTTATTTGGAATCCCAGATTGGTAAGAAAAGAAAAAAACCCTGTTAAGGATTCTTGACATCTGGGAAAAACTCTACAAAGATACACAAGTCATCTAATTAAGAAAATGAGTGAATGCCCAGCAGTCTACAGTGAGCTATAACTAGAGCTATACACTTACTCTTGGAGCTGTAGATAACCCTTATGTTAATGCAAAGAACTGATAATGTGACACAGTTATAGGGACTCCGAGAAATTTAATGAAGCCCATGGCTACATGAATGTGATGATAGGCATCCTTTAGGTCTAATATTACCATGGACTCAAAAGAGGATGAGAGGTAACAGAGTTTGAAAGATTAGCATTTTGAATGTTGGTACTTTCACTTACATATTGAGAAAGGGAAGATCTAGAATTGGTCACCAAGGAATCTCTTAATGTACCAGAAATATTCTGGAATAGAAGCCTTTGCCTCTTTGATCTAAAGGCACTGGTTCTATGACCACTGAGGTGAGTAAATGATAAAGCACCTGAGGGAAAAAAGCATTGACTGTGAGCATTCCAATAATTTCACAGATGTTTGTATTTATTGATAATGTAGTGGGAGCACTTAATTTCTGCAGTAAATACCAGCATGTAATTCGAAAAGGGGAAGGCATCAGGGAACTGAAAGAGGAATGTCGTTGTTGTGATAAATTTGTAATGTATCCATTTCAGCAAGGGCACATTCATGTAGGTATAACTGGCTGAAATAAGTGGGCAATATTACCAACAAAATAACATTCACATATTATAATTTCACATATTACAATGAAATAACATGCGCACATTACAATTTTATTGGAAACAATAAAATAACATTCATGTATTATAATTTTGCATATTATAATTTTATGGTAATGCTGCCTAGTTATTTCAGCCAAAGTCATACCTATCTGAATGGTAGAGTTTAATGTTTTACATATACAAGTGTTCAGAGGCATGCTAAATGAAAAACTCATGTAAAACCACATTACTTTCTTACAGGGAGTGAAGGGAAACTAAACATTCACTTAAAATAAATGTAATGCAGTTACTATTACACTGTCATTTCTACCCAATGTCTAGTAATGCTGAATGCTACAATGCTCATCAAAATGAATACATGCAATATTTTCTTTGCTGGCTGGATGGAAGTGATGGCCTAAAAATCATATAACTGTCTTGTCATATTTGCTCTTTCAGTGAAGATATAAGGTTAAGTGTTTGAATACCACAGTCAATGTAAAGCAAAAGATGTAGTGGGGGGCACAATTTAATCGGACAAGTAATTCTTTTTGCATCCATCAGTACACTACCAGCTGTAGTGAAATGCAAAAATTACATACATAACTGTGCAGAAAACTATGTATACAGATGCAAGGATTTTAATAAAGCACAGTTGTATAAGTAAACATACAGTAATAACAAATGCTTAAATGACCACTGTTGCAGTACCCTAAACTACATGGGTTATATCCTGCTAGAGATACAACAGCCAAACAGTTTCCGCAGCTTGAAGCGCATGTTCCACACACTCAAACCATTGGTCAACTGCGCTGAATAAAAGTCAGGTATAGGCACCAAGCCCTTCAAAACATTCATGCCAACAGACAGAGGGAGGCAAAAACCCTGTAAGGACAATGCTAGGAACATAAAAAAAGACAACACCCTGGCATAAAACACATACATAAATAAGGGGGATGTTGGCAGGGAAGGAATGGCTAATTCAGCAGTGATCATTCGAAAACCTAATGGTATGGTAAAAATCTACTATGTCCTTCATAAGGATTGATTTGGCAGTAGCCTAAGCTATATGGGTAGATTACCACAGCTTAACATGACTGGGAGGAGGACGGAAAAGGGTCCAAGAGCCACTGGAGTATGGGTTTACCAAAACCTGTCCCAGATTTGCAAAAGGAATCTTGTGCTTTGTAAAATTCTGCACAAAGAACCAGGTTGCTATTTCTAGAATACTTCTAAAATCCAACCCTTTCCAAAAAGTCACAGATGAAGCCAAGGCCCGGTAAAGTGAGCCTTGACCCTGCCTGAAGTTGTTTTCTTGTAGTGGGTATAATAAAAAGCAATAGTATGAGACAACCATTTTGAAATAGTCTGTTTTGACACAGGTTATATTTTTTTTACCTTCACAATAAATGAAGAGCTGATCAGAAGTTCTAAAAGATTTTGTTCTGTCAAGATTATACCCAAGTTTTCTGTGGACTTCCCAGGTAAGGAGTATCCTTTCTCTCTCATTTTAGGTTCTAGAAAGAAGACAGGGAGATGGATATATTTGCTTTGGGTAAACTTGGATACTACTCTAGGCATAAATGATTAGTTAAGGAAATCCCATGTTTATGAAAATCTAGATAAGGTTGACTTCCTATGAGAGCTTGCAACTTAACATACTCTTGTTGCAGAGGTCAGAGCAATTACTAAGATAGTTTTCTGTGTTAAGAACCGTCAGACTGATGAGCTGGTTCTAACAGGCCAACAGTTAGTTTTTGCAGCATAAAACTAAGATCCCAGGGAGGAAGTAACAGTTTTCTAGGAGGCTTCTTAAGCAACACTCGTTTCAAAAACATTTTCACATGAGGTTGCATTGAAAGACGGGGATCCATGGGCAGACAAGCTGAAATGGTTGACAAACAAACCTGAATTTGAGTAAACCTAAATTTAAACCTTGGGGTAAGACAAGCCATAGAATAGTAACTCAAACAAAAACTGTTAAACCAGAGAAACATTAGCTTTAAATGGGAGATGAATCTTTTACTGCATAACCTAGAAAACATTTTCCATTTCTTTACATATCATTTTCTATTAGCAGGCATCCTTGACTCTGTTAATACTTAATGTGCACATCCTCAGGAAATGGTGCCTAAAAGGAACTAAAATTCTGTCATCCAGACAGTCAGTTGTAATTGGTTCAGACTGGGATGTATGAAACGGAACTGGTCTTGTGTGAGGAAATCCCTTTGTGACGAATTTTGTGGTAAATGCCCCCGGCCATTTCCAAAATAAGGGAGAACCTCTGTTGTTTGCCTGGACCAAAAGGGAATCACCACAGTGACATTTCTGGATTCCATCTGAATCTTCATAATAACCCTGGATATTAGTGGAAATGGTAGAAAAGCATACAGGAACATTCCTATCCACAGAAAAGAAAATGGATATATCTTCCAAGCCTTCTTGCATAGAGCTCTGGAACAGTTGGCAGAATTTTGCCAACTAATTGTTGTGAGTAGAGGCAAATAAATCTATTAGAGATGTTTCCCACAGCTGTATCAATTCTTGGAAGACCCCTCCCCCCATTCAGTTTCCATGCATAAGGATCTGTCCTGGTCCTGCTCAGCGTGGTTAGCCACAATTTTGCTCTGATGATCTGTAAGATACCTTTAAAGTGAAACTGTGCTGAAAAACTATATACCAAGCTACCATGGCTAGTCAGCAAAGAGATTAAGATCTGTTTCCCACTCGCTTGTTTATGTACCAAACTACTGTGATGATGTCTATAGACAGACGGTTGAGAGAATTAAAAGTATTTATAAGATCTAACAGTTCCTTCATGTTTGGGTGTTTTGGTCTGTCTTTTTTGTTCCAAGACCCTACACCTTTATTCACATAGACACTGCTTGCTATTTTATTCTGAGGAAAAAAAGCTCTTTGAGCTTATCCAGGAGGCACCCAAGGAAACAATCCTGTGAGAAGCAATCAGACAAGACTTCTGTCAGATCTCTTGGAATCCCACCCTGTGTAGGAGATCCCTTACCCAAATTAGAGATTCCTGATACTTTGAAAACAAACTTTGTAAAGATAAGCAAGTTTTCTAAATAAAGAAAAATGTGAATACCTTGCAATCTGTCATAGGCTATCACAGAAGCCAAAATCTTTGTTGATACCCTTGTAGCTTTCTATAGACCAAGTGTTATGCAGGGAACTGAAAATGTGCCCCAGACATAGAAAAACTTATAAAACATTTGAAATACGATCTCCAAGAATTGTCTTTCTTTGGCACAAATAACATTCTAGAATAAAACCCTCTCCTAAATGAGGAAGTGGGACAGCTTTTATCACCCCCTGAGTAGGCATGTACGGAATGACAGACAGGAAAAGTAGAGTCTGGTCTGGCAGATAAGGCAGAATCTCCCAAAAATAGAGATCTGCAACCTTGATGGATTACTCTCAGAACTCACCCATCTGAAACCATTTGACATCAAAGAGAGAAATAGATGTTCAGACTTTCATGAAGGATTAAATACTTCATACAGTCATTCAGATTTATTAGACTGTTTTTTGTTCTGGGGGGTTCCTGCTTTTATTTTGGAATCTCCCTGCCACTGCTTTTTACATGTTTTCTTACCAGCAGCTTGCTGGGATTGTTTATCTGGATTTAAAAAAAAAATAATAGTGAATGGAGCATTGAATCCTTTGGCAAACTTGGATAAGGAGGGCTGACCCGAATCAGCCTTCCTAGCTCATCACACTTCTTAATGACCTCTGTAGTATACGGTTCAAAAAGTATTTCCCTATCCATCAGGGAGTTCAAAATTAAATTTCCGACATCCTCTGGGATGTTTTGAAAAAGCAGCCAAGCAAACGTCCTCCAAAGAGTAAAAGTGGCAGCAGCCCTGGAGGTGGCATCAGCAGAATCATATGCACATTTCAGACACAGAATAAACCAAGTTACAGAAAGCAGATTTCTCCTCACAAGAGGAAACAATGCCAACATATTATTCATATTCTCACAAGAGGCAAGCATAAACTTCAACATAAGAGTGTGACAAATAAGAATTCCAAAAACAACTGTTGCAGAAGAATACACTTTTTTCCCAAATCTAACAAAAGTATTCTTGTCAGAAGAAGAGATTAGTATTAACTAAAAATTTTGCAGCAGCTGGTTTCACTAAAGCAGCAGCTGCTGTATCTGATTTAGAATGAGTTTGTAAATGTTAAAAGACTGAGACACTTTTTCATATAGTCTATCTGCTTTTTGGATGACAGCAGGCAGGCTATTATGGGAAATCATACGCTATGACAAAAACATCATCCAAAGCAGACAGTACAGGTGGAGGAATAGGAGTAGTTCTTGTAAATTCCAGCTGTAATGAACCATAATACTTCCTGAGAGACTGAGAAGCATCACCATTTTTCCAGTGAGAGAACTGATTCATATTGGAAATAGATTAAGGGAAAGAGAATCCTTCAAACATACTGGCTGAAGCCAGAATCTCCTCAAAAGCTGAATCAAAGAGCTGTGCAGACACACACAATCTTTGCCTTCAAAATCATTTTGAGTTTCAGTCTCGAATTTCCTCAGAAAATGAAGAAAATGAAGAATCCCTTTTTCTTTAACCAGAAATTGCCATTCAGTAAGGGTTAAGAACCTGCATTAAACCTTGAGATAAGCCCAACAAATTACTCCTGTCCAGAGTAACTGAGACATAAGAAACATATGTTTAAGTTTCTGTTTCTTTCTGACAGGAATTTTTATAGAAGCAGACCCATTTTTGCTAGAGAAAACCTCCCTATGGATGGGCACAGCTTTTTGGCTAGGCAAAGTGGTAATTCCTTTCCCCTTCTCTCAGGACCAACAAGAGTGGGCTCTTCCTTGTCCAGTAAGGGCAGTCCAACATCACAGAGGAGTCTACCCTTGGGTCCATGGTGGCAGTAAGGAGTACACCAGCAAGACCTAAGCAAAAAGATGAGTGGTCAAAGGAACCACTTTTGACAACAGCAGAGTCACCCACCTGTGGCTGAGGCACTTTAGCAGCCTGCTATAGTGTCAAGGGCTGTTTGACAATTTTCTTCTTTTTGTGACTGTAAAAAAAAAAAGAACTGAAGAACTAGCAGGTTGTGCCATGGTTAAGGTGAAAATGGTGTCTGATTCTATTAGATGCCTGGTAGCAATATTCGGTAAAACAGGTAATTTGCAAAAAAAGTAATTTTCCCCTGTTAAAACCAAGTAAAAAGCGCTTTAAACACTTGCACAAGACCCTGAAAAGTAAGATAAAACTTTTACCACAGAAAAATACAAAAATAAAAAGGAACACTCCTGTTTAAAAGTTTTCAAAGATCAGATGAGAGCCATTAAAATAACTTTCTATTAGCTTAATTTATTACATTTTAAAGAAAAAAAAATGTTCTGGCTTAAAAGTAAAATGAAGAGTCCACCCCCCAAAAAAGGAACTTAACTGCACAGCAATGGAGCACTGTTAACCAACTATCAATTCTCAAAAGCCTGAAAAGGAGTGCCTCTTCAGCGACAGGAAAGCTCTGAAGGGCTTAGTACCCAGACGTGACTTTTAGTCACCTCAGCTTCAGCTGACTAACAGTTTGGGTAAATGGAAGGTGCCCTTACAGCTTTGGAAACTGGCCAGCTGTTATATCCTTAACAGGATACAACACATGTAACTTAGGCTACTGCAAAAGTGATCCTTATGAAGAACATCTACAGTTTCTCTTTCTTTTACTTTTGCATCACAGGATGAAATAGAATTAGGTCACAGCTTCTTTCAAAGGAGGCAGGCAAAGTTGGTCCCACAAGACCATAAGTAATGCTTCTCCCCTCACAAAAAATAGTAATATAAAAAATTAATTTATTAAAGTAATACGATGATATGCAAAATATATTATACATCATAGATTGCTATTGCAGTGATAAGTATGGTGCTGCAATAATTAAAATATGAGAATCATGCACTGTCAAGATAAAATACTATATGACTATACTTACAGTATATTTTATAGATTAATATACTAGATTACAATTTGATATCATTGCATTATTCATTAAGGCAGCAGCTGCTGCATTCTCATACTTATGACTTTTTTTTGTTTGTTTTTTGTTTTTTTCTTTTGTCTCCCAACTGCAAATCAAACAAAGCCTGGAGCACCTAAGTCACAGTCAACAGAGGTAAGGTCACATCCCCATGACCTTCACAGGCTTGCTTCACAGGATGGGAATGGTGGCTCTCCCACATAGGCAGCCCATGGAAGAACAACCTGGAAAGCCAGAACTCTGAGCTTCATGACCTGGTGGAGTGGACACTGGAGATGGCTGTAGAGAGCTGATGAACCCTGTATTACAACCTCCTTTAGAAAGTGCAAAACTCACAATTTCAGTTGGGTCCAACCAGTGAGCCATCACAGACCTTGACCTCAGTAACACTGGGATCCCCCCCCCCCCTCCAAGCTCTGGGCAAGAAACCTTGTGTGGCTGTCTAGATAGGGGTCAGAGTGGCAGTGGTCCCATGTCTCTCTCCATACCCCATCATCTGAGTGCCCACCCTCTGTTTGTCTGTCTCCTCTTCAATTTGTGAAACCCAACCAAGTGTGTAAGTACCCTAGTAAATTTTGTCTGGCAGTTATCTCCGAGGATTAAAGTTATGAGCTGTTAATGATCTACTTTCTGTGATCCATGGTTTGATTCCCTCAACCCCCTTTTGTCTAACTGTGTGACTCTGAGCAAGTCACTTAACCAGGCAGTGCTCCCAAGTTAAGTCTGAAAAGGACCCGTGTAGATCAGTGCTCCACCCTAGTTAACAAATAAAACAACAAAAAATAAATAAAAAAATAATACTAAAAAAAAAACACTCCTGTCTATGTTTATATGTTTTGGTCAATACCCTTATGTCATCCCTAATCCTCATTTCTTCTTTACTTCCCCTTACTACCATTTCTCTTCCCTATTTCTTTTCTACCTATGTATCTGTCCATCTATGTATCCATCCATCTATCTATCTATCTATCTATCTATCTATCTATCTATCTATCTATCTCTTGCTTTCTCTCTGAAAAAAAAGGTTTATCCCCACCAAAAAAAAGAAAATTACCCACCCTCTCCAACCTCCTCCTGTACAGTTCATATCATCCTGATGTGTTTCCCTTGTCTGCTCCCTCTCCTTTTTCCTACTTTCCTGTCCTTCCCCTTTCCATACTTATAAAAGCCATAATCTGGTGTCCATCAAAGGATACTTGCAAAGAAAGACTGCTGTCAAACTTGCCATAAGCTGTTAGCCAGTGGTACTAAGCTCGATCACGTGCATGTTTGCTCTGTAAAGTCTTCTGATGTTAATGCAGTTTAGTGCTTGCTGCCGATTTACAAAAATATACCAGGTTATTCAGGAACTTATGAACAAAGGCAGCAGTTGCACACATGTACAAAGGATATTAACATTCGTGAATAGTTTGTAGCTGATTTTACACAATTTCAGTTCTGCATAATCTATGTGGAAGTTTTTTTCGCAGGCTTCACAGATATGAAAACCAGTGCCACCTGTTCCCATTTACTGCATTTGCATATAGGCAAAGTGGTGTGTTTCTCACATTCACATTGCATATTTATTCAGCATAGGACTACAACTATTACCCTCTGTTTTTCACAACATAAATTAAAAATATAATAACCTTAGGCCAGATAAAGCACAAAACTATAGACGTGTCTGATTGCTTGTACAATACATCAAAAACAATATTGTACTTCAAAAGTTATTCAAGATGTTTCAGGAAATCTGTGTGGAAACATAGGAATGATAACAGAGAAGTGATCACAGGGACCATACACCAAATATACATAAACACTTAAATGTTCTTGTCACCCTTTATGTGCACTTAATAGTGCCGACCTCCCAAATCAAGCAGGGCCATACATGATAACCCTGGGGAAAAAATAAATGTCAACGGATCCAATCACCAAGACAAGCCATAAAGGCAGACAAAGTAGGACTTTATTTAACCCAAAGTGGTAACTTATTCCACAGACTGGGAATATGCTGAGTTAGAAACCTACCTCACTAGTTAGTCTTATTTATTTGTTGTGTAAATTTAGTTCCCTAGTACAGGTGACTACAAAGCCACTGGTTCTGTGAAGAAATAGGAGGTCAAGTAGGACTAGGTCCTTCATGGCTCAAAAAGTGAGAAACATCACCTCAGAGAAGTCATTAGACTACCGAGCCTAAGGAGATTTGTGGTAATCTATCAAGATAGTCAAAGGATTTAAAGCCTTTATTTATTTATTTTTGGTTAAATGTTATTGGGGCCTTTAAGATGAGTGATACGCATGGATTTGTATATACCAAAGGAAGCACTGTATTCGATTATGGGAATGACAATGGAAGAGTGCAGTGGTAACTTCTTTGCAGCTTGAAGATATTCATTTGGACATTTATTGGGACAGATAGAATAATTTCCTGACTATGGTGGAAACATGATGACTGAATGAGACAGAGTTGTTCACATAAGTGACTGTATCTATTTGAAGAGGAGTACCACTTAAACATATTAGAAGGGATTAAAAAATCTTACCTCCAGACTCGTTAGACAAAATAATGATCTGAAATTCTTCCACGTCCAATGTACTATAAACAAACCCCATTATTCACATCATAACTAACTATAGGGCCCACTCTATGTCCCTCTCAGCCCATGTTTTCCACCTCCACAAGCCAAACACCATTCTCCTAGGAGAATTCAATTCTCTCTCTCTCTCTCTCTACTCTCACCTTTCCTTTTCAACTTGAGACTGCAAATTTTACTGTATTTTGCTACATTTGCTTACTTTTTCACCTTTTCCCAATTTTCTATAAAATCCAGGCAATAGTCCGCACTGCACAACAGGAGAAATTGTTTACATAAAATGGTTTTGTGGACTTACATCCACCGTATAATGTAAAAAGCTTCCCATGCAATCTATGATACTTTATATATATTTCTAAAAATGTCTGATTGTGCCAATGTTTTTAAACCTATATAAAACTGTATGTAACTTTTGTTAACTTTGTGGAGCTTATATCCCCAGGTCTCCTCTGCAAAAAGGGCTTGTCCAGTTGAACTTTCCCAGTAAACAAAGAAAAATAAATAAATAAATATCACATACTCAGACCTACATGACAGAGCCAATCTACTGGCCAACAAATTCACCTCTAACTTCAACTCCCCCATCATTTCCCCTCCGATAGTCTCAGATCAAATGCCAACATCTACAACCCCCACAAATCTCATATGAACAAGTTTTCAAGGAATTATCTCTAAGGCCAAGAACAAAGGTTGGGATATATGTAACCTATAGACTCTCATCACAGCCCAATTTGATATCCTTGAAAAAGTCACTGAAGTAATGGTTGAGAGTTATTTAGTGCACATTGCATATCTAGACATTGCAAAGGTTAAAGACACCATCCCACACTCAAGATCAGTAGCTAACCCCTGTCAGCTAAATGTTAACACCTATGTAACTCATTGAATAACATACTAGCTCACTAATATAATTCAGGAAGTAAGGGTGGGAGGCTCCACCTCCTCCAAAAGGCCTGTCACTAACATAATGCCCCAGGGTTCAGTCCTTGGGTCACTCCTCTTTGTCATTTACGTCTTGGAGATCAAAGCTAATCATAAGGCTTTGTGGCTGATCGGGTTTGCAGATGACTGCAAACTTGGTGCCATTGTAAAATTCCCAGAGGACACCGGATCCTACAAGAGAGCTATCCCAAACAAATAATTGGTGTCAAAACTGTGGACTAAATTTTAATGCCAAGAAATGTATAATTGTATACTTCAGACAGAATGACTCCCTTTGTAGCTATCATACTGACAACATCCAAAACAATCAAGGGCCTAAAAATCATAAAAATTATGCAGACCATCTCAAAGCCTTAACTCTCGACTTTTTTTAAAAAAAAAAACATCTTTACTGAAATATCACTTATGACACAAGCAGTCATACATTTACATAAAGGAAAACAAACCATATTGACATATTTTCAGCAGCAAACATCGTACAGTACAGCAGTATTCCAAAGTTTTTGGGTAGGAAAAAATCATAAAGTCTGAATTTGTAAACGTTATAGGTATTCACTTGTCTGTGTTTTTTGAGCTTGTACTACAATAATATACTATACCGTTTTGAACTTACAGTAAATTTGTTTTATTTTTCTTGTTTAATGTTAATCAAAAACATTTTTAGAAGTTTTTATCCAGTTCAATTGGGACTACTTTGTTTACTTGCATCTCATTTCATTGAATTTCATTTCACCCTGAGCACATCGCTGAAAACACACATTACTGAAAACTCATTTCACTGAATCTCATTTCACTTAACTGAACTTAGTATATATGGCACTGTGTAGAGTACTGTAAGGCAAGTACAACGTATATGCCCTTTTCTCCGCTGCAGTACAATCTTGGAGATAGTATATATAGTTGGGTGGGTGTGGAGGGCACAGCCTCCCACATTTGGGGTAGGGTGTAGCCCCCACCTTGTTTGTTTTATATTGTATTTTACCAAAAACTTCAAAACAATACATTTTAAACAATAGACATGCATAGTTGCAACACCAATGACTAACTCTCTCCAAAAGACAATATGTACTCAAACTAAGTGGGGGGCTATGCCCCCCACCCCCCTAACTATATATACTAACTCCAGGATCACCCTACAGCGGGGAAAAGGGCATATACCTTTTACTTGCCTTACAGTACTCTACACAGTCCCATATATACTTACTGCAGGTCAGTGAAATGAGATTCAGTGAAATGAGTTTTCAGTGAGTTTTCAGCAAACTGGTCGGGGTGAAATGAAATTCAGTGAAATGAGATTCAACGAAACAAAGTAGACCCATTCAAGTATATGTTTGATTATCTAAGCTACCCTAGGTCCCAGTTCAGATAATCGACTCTGCTATCTACTGTAAATAATATATAATGTCTACACTGTCATTGTCAATCATACATTACATAGCTCATTCAATTCCTGCCTTCCCTTATACCGTATTCCTTCTCAAAAATATTATTCTGCATGTATTGTTCCTATAATTCCCAACTTTTCTATGCAATTTGCTTGCACCCTTTTCTAAAGATCCCACTTCCAGTTCTTTTATCTCTGTTACAATATTCACTACTTTTAGTACACTTGATTTAGATTTGATTTCTATTTTCTAGTAAGTGGCAGCCACCAAAATGAAGCTCAGCAAGGCCTTACTATGTCTAGGAAATTCCGATTCTGTATCATAGCTCAAAACAATCATGTCCTTAGTTACCCCAATTTGCTCACCAAGTATGTCTGACAGAGTAATCTGTAGGGAATTTTTAAAGTTTGTTAACCATTACACTCTCAAAAAATATGTTCCCAATTACATCTTTCTTCCCCATCACACTTCCAACACCTGCTACCTGAGGGAAAAAAAATTGGAGTCTGCTTGTGGTATAAAAATACCTATGCAAACACTTTCAAGCAAAAATTCTAAAATTTTCTAGACTTTGTTGCATACTTGGCAGCCATACATATAACCTTCCATTGTTTCTTTGTGAAATGCTTATCCAATCTCTCTTCCCAATACTATCTAAACTTCTCTGATTTATGCCTATAGCCATCATGCAATATTTTATATGCCTTACTAATTTATCCCCTTTTAACAGCAGCTTCTGTTCTACATTCTAGGAAAAACTCTACCAGTACTGGTCTTTCACTTAGGATCCCCCCATTCATTTCTGTTTGCCTATACTCTGAGTTCAATCCTTGATAGGGAAGGCAGTCTCTATATTGCAGTCCAAATATAATCTTGACATCTTCTATTACCTTTACCTCTCTAATTATTTGCTCCCAATACCCGGGTGCCTTTGCCAGTTTTCTCAAGTAAATTCTATCCTCCTCTTGCCTAATATCTGTACCACTAACTGCAGTCATCCCCACCTCCCCATCAGCAGAATCTCATCTCCTTTCTCCATTCCCATGTTGGCTTAATTCTTAGAATACTTTCTACTTTATGAATATAATAATCTGTATGGTTACTGTTATTCTTCTCAGGGATTGCATCCAAAATCCCTGTCTCTCCTTATTTCTTGACACCCCCCCCCCCATTTCATCATCATCCCTTTCCACTTTGAATTATAGCTTTCTACTTGTGCTATGTATAGGAGTCTTAACTGTGTAGCTCTGAAATACCGCCTTCGAATTGGGTAATTTCAAACCACTTTGTTCTATTGAAAAGATAAACTTATCCCACTTAAGTCTTGCCCTCTTATCCTCCCACATTCAATCCTTCAACTCTTTATTAATTGCTATCCACAACTTCTCCTCTTGTTAATAAAAATATTCTCGTCCTGTGTATAAAACTAAAGGGAGTAAAAACATTTTCACCGCTTGTATCTTGCTATCCATATCCATAAAACAGAGCTTCCAGTTTCTCAGTTTTTGTATTATCTTTTATTTAGTCTCTTCCACATATGCTTAACTACCAAAGCAGAATCCTTTTTAACTCATACTCCTAAAAACTTCATTTTATCATGCCCCATACATATGGGTATTACTGAACCAATTCACATATGGGTACATAGTTTACAGCTACTGCCTTTGTCTTATCTTCATTCATTTTGTATCCAAAAAGATATGAAACAGTTTCAGAATGTTCAACAGCACTGAAATGTCCTTTTTCTGGTTTTATCAGGTACAAAATAATATCATCTGCAAATAAGGCCAACTTTTCTTGATTACCTTAACAATTGTACCCTTGAACTTCTGAATCCCTTATTTTCTTTGCCAATGATTCCCTAAAAATAACACAAATAACAAAAGGGAAAGAGGACACCTTGCCTGATTCCTCTGTTCAAACAGGCCTTGTCTCTCATCTTGGTATCATACAAGTTGTTGAAAGGTGACCTCTGCATCGTATACAGAGCCTCAACAGACTCTGTTTTGTCAGAACTACTGCACATTTGCAAGTCCAGTGGTGTCATAGGTTCTTAGGTTCATAGGTTGGTACTAGGTTATCGGCCTTAGGGCCTATACAAGCCTAGCCATAACAATTCCCTGGCTATTTCTTCCCACAGTATTTACTTCCCACTCATGATATTTAAATCTTTTTTGCAAAATTAACAGAACATGCTGGAGGAATAGTATATGTATATATATATATATATATATATATATTATACATAATGTTGTCAGTGTTAGTTTTTTTTTTACTTTTGGTATTACTATTCGTTTATTTGAACAGTATACATATATATATATATATATATATATATATATATATATACATTGGATCTACTTTGTTGTTCAAAAATACGTTACATTGAACAAACAAAGTAGATGCCCACTTCAGCGAAAGAACATTTCAATGAAAGTGCACTTTTGCTGAAGACTAGTCACTGGATCGGCTGACTGAAGAAAAAAAAACCCACTTCAAATAACTGGTCTCAACCAAGTGGGTTTCGAAGTACTGAAACTTCGTACAAATGAAGTAGACCCATATATATACATATATATATATATATATATATATATATATATATATATATATATATATATATTTACATATCACAAATAATACTATTCCTATGGTACAAACCTCCACTCTGCATAAAAGACAGTATTTCTTTTACTCTAGTTAAATATACCTTGGATGAATGGAAAGGTAACTACATGAACTACAAAATGAACTGGTACCTCACCTAAGTGTCATGTTTAATCATAGCCTCACCTCAGCTTCGTTTCCACTGAGTGGCACACAGCTACAGTTATCCCATTCCACAAGGGGGGATCCACCTTGGATCCTGGGAACTACCGCCCCATCAGTCTGATGAGCCTGATCTGCAAAGCCATGGAACGTATTATCATGGAACTTGTAAACAAAGACATTGGCAACCTTCAAACACTGGACCCCACCCATTTTGGATTTGTGAAGTGCCGATCTTGTCTCCTGAACCTGACTGACTTCTTCGAATCAGTCTCCAGAGCTGTGGACGAGGGTAAGGCGGTCCACACAGCCTATCTGGACCTCGCCAAGGCCTTCGACACCATCCCCCACTCTAGAATCATAGATAAACTTACTAAGCTAGGCATTAATCCCTACGTCACTCGGTGGGTTGCCAACTGGCTTACTGACAGAACCCACACTGTAAAAGGAGCCGACTCCAAATCCAGCTCCAGATAAGTGACAAGTGGAGTACCTCAGGGTTCAGTCCTGGGACCGCTTTTGTTTGGAATCTACTTCTCTGAAGTACAGGCCAACACTAAGGGAATCGGCTAACAAAGTTTGCAGATGACTGCAAACTGGGAGCCATTATTGAATCCCCAAATGATGTGTATATTCTACAAAAGGGCTTTACAGAAACAGATGCTTGGTGCCAGATCCATGGGCTCAAGCTCAATGTCAAGAAATGTAAAGTTATCCCCTTTGGGAAAAAACATGTACCAGTGAATTACCACATAGGTGGCAGTACACTACACACCAAAAGTGTGATAAGAGACTTAGGGACACAGGTGGACAATACTCTCACCTTCGATAACCACATTGCCACAACAGTCACGAAATTCTTCTATGTGGCATACCTCATCACTAAGGGCTTTTCATCCAGAAAAAAGGAGGTCATTGTCTCATTGTACTCATCCCGCATTTAGACCCATTATAGAATACAATGCCACATTTGGTATGTACCTCTCAAGACATCTGCAACAACTGTTAAGGCCGCAGAAATACCTCAATAAAAAAATCACAGACCTAAAGCAGATGCCCTATGCTGACCGTCTAAAAAAACTAAAGCTATACTCTGTCGCATATCGTCTACTCAGTGGCGATCTCTGCTTAACATACAAGGCCATGTCAAACCCAGAGCTGTTGGACATGCTATATTTAAAGAAATCACAATCCCTCAGACCCACATGCTCCAGGAATCTAAAACTTGTCATCACAATGAACAAAACATGCTGGAGGGATAGGTTCCTGAACAAGAGACTCCCCAGACTCTGGAACAGACTACCCATACATGTCAAGCAGAGCGCCTCTTTAGCCCTCTTCAAAAGGAACCTTGACGATTGGATGGGAGATAGGAAATTCACCCTGGGGATTACGTCAGTCACCCTGCTAGACTGGGGTCCAGGGAAGTAAATAGTGTGGGAAGAAATAGCCAGGGAATTGTTATGGCTAGGCTTGTATAGGCCCTAGGGCCAATAGCCTAGTACCAACCTATGAACTTATAAAGTTGCTCCTAGTTTAGCACCTCTAGCACTCAAGGTTAGAGAAAACATGTAATTAGCCCAAAATCTGCTTGTTCGGACTGAACTGGATATTTGAATTGAAAAAGAGAAGTGTTAATAATTAACATGAGAATGCAAGGCAAGGTTTCTTAAACCTTGCAATGTTCAATAGCCTAAGCACCTATGAACCTATAATAGAGAAGTAGGACTTCTTCCTCGATTTTATTTTGTTGTATAATACCTTCATCAGCACAAAGCAGATGTCAAATGCCTGTGCCTAAAACACTTGTATTGATCCTGAAAAGGAGTAACATTAATTCCAGTGGCTTTCTAGAAAAATGTCAAAACTACTACTTCTACCAGTTTCTATGGAGGCAAAACAGAAATGGGGGAACTTGCTCCTTTACATAAGGATTAAAAACCCTTAGAGGAGGAAATATATAGGCTCGTCTGATACCAAGATTTCTTGCAGTGGCTCCTCAACTCCCAGAATTAGTTTTAGAAAGAATAACAGCATAACACATGTTGGTAACTGTGAAAGTACTTCTACTATCTAGTTTTTAAGCAGTACCAACCCCACCTGGTGCTCACAAGGCACTGAAATAGCCAACTTCATGCCCCTGTCTATAAGATTGTTAATTGGTAAGTGCATGTCTTGGAATCAGATGTTGAAGGCAGACAGGTACTAGAATCAGAGGAGTACAATGACTTCATCAATTTTTTTACTTTTTGCTGGGAACACTAAATAATTTTTCTATGCTTTCTTCACCTAGAACCAAAGTAATTGTTTTCACTTGGGATGAAGCTAAGGCTTTGTGTCTTCTTAACTTTGTAGCACAATTGAACTTGCTAATAACACTAGTGCTGGTAATTTGACAGATGAGGGAGCCAAGAGCTATACAACTATTTATCCCACAAATTTAAATAAATAAATAAATAAATATACATACATAAACAAATAAATAAATAATAGGGGTGCCTCTCCATTGCTAGAATGAGAATATACTCCCTGCTAGGTTATGACCTTTGCTGTCTCCCCAGTCCAATTCAAGCATAGACAATATATTGCTAATGGAAAGAGTGAACAAACAAAATTATGTTGTTTTTTAAAACCATCTTCAATCTTGCCTAATCCAAGCTATCCCTAGTTGTAGTTGATAGTGTCTTATAATTATTTCTTGCCGTATCTGTTTTTGTTCTCCTCCTGAAATTTAAGCATATAAGCTATTACACTTTATGAAAAATCCATATCTGTTGTTGTCGAACAGAGTTTAAGTGAAAGCTATTATGTCCTATGAAATTAGTTTCTTTTTTATCGTTTAAATAAAATTGATCTTAAAACTTCCATCTGAGGTGCTGCCCATCAGTCTCATACAACAGCAATAATCAGGTCATGTGTGAGGATAGCAATGCGATACCTATGTACCATTTCAATATCAGAGCCTATTTCATTAGTAGATACTTATTACAAAAATAGCACCAGCAGCTCTGGAGTTTTTAATTCACTGTGTAAAAGAAATCCGTGGAGTACTACTTATTAAAATAATTAATGTACTTTTTCATTCACACTAGCATGACATATTTAGAAACTATACTTACTTGTCTTTTTGCACAGTTTAAAAGTTGTGAAGAAGTGCTGTCAATAAGACTAAAGGTGCCAATTGCTTCACTGTTCAGATTCTCAGCATCTCGAGCTTCTATCAAAAATCCCTTGAAACTGGATCCTGAGAGATCAACTGAAGACAACACAAGAAAATAAACAAAAGGAAGTCATAATGCTGTCCCAGTATTTTTTGTTAACACTTTTTAGAGGTTGTACTTTATTTATTTATTTATTTACATATTTATTTGTGGGGGGAAGGGGCAATGAAACCAAAACTTTGACTGTTTCAGTTTTGAAATTCACTTCAAGTTTAACAAACAGAAAGTGACTCCTGAATTAGACATTTATGCACAGTGGATAGTGTGATGACTAACCACTGGTCCAGTAATCAAGGAGCCTCCATCCTCACCACTGGCACCAGTGGAGGATGTACACTGAGAGGATGACAAAGTACGCACATAGTATTTTTAGATGCAGCTTTCTGCATCAAGTACAATTTCCCTTAAGAGCACACAGAGACCACAGCCAGTCTGGGGCTAGTTTCTCCCTCTTTCTCCAGATCCCCCAATAAGACTCCTCACTGGTAAAGCTAAAGAGTTGAGATCTGAGCTGAGTGACTAAGCCAAGACCTCCAGCACCCTCTCTGTCCAAGCAGCACTTTGTGTCTTTGCCCAAATAGCTGACACACACACTCTTTGAGGTTTGATTTATATACCCGCACACACTCACACCTGGGAAAGACTGACTCAGGTTGACTAGCTATGCCCCTTTTATCCAGACTATAAGGTAGTTATTACTGCCACCAGCAGACTCCTTATCAACTACTTTAAGGCTCTTAACAACGGGTGTCCAGTTTTACTGTGTAATATTACTATTAATATAAATGATAGTTGACCAAGAGCAGGGCTATTAGGAGTGGCCTACACAGTGTCACCAAATAAGTACTCTTATAATGTAATTATCTCTAGACACATCAGCCACAATGAAAGGTTTAAATATATTTAATAATAAATAATAAAAGAACAAGAAAATGCTCAGTATATATTCACAGTGACATCAGAGTTCAAAATCACAGGAAATACTTAAAACAACATTGCAGGACAGTCTCAAATAAATAAAGAAAAATATCTAAGCTAAGCTTTGCTATATTCCTGACTACATCTAAGAGAGTTACTATACCCTAGAAACTTACAGGCAGATGTGGTGAATGGATCTTCTAGCTGATGTTGTCAGGTCAAAGACAGAATACAGAATGCTGTCTGTCTCTAAGAGACCTCTCAAATTAATATCTCAAATATTACTGCTGGGCTAGCTTGCAGAATGACATCATTTCTTGTCATCTGACTTCTAGTCCCCAGGCCCAAAACAACCATTGATGGCAGCTAGGAGCATTTAGCATCTACCCATAAAAATACATAGACAAGGGCTTTTTTCTCAGATCTTTGGCAGATGCTGGAAGTCATTAAACAATAAAACACTTCCAAGACAATACGGAAAGTTCCCTAGTTTTAGACATTGCGTCTCCTTGCTGAAAGATATCATCTTTTATTGCGTAGCCATAAAGTAATTTAATTTCAGTTATTTTTTCTAAAATTTGCTAGACTGAGGTTAACATCCTCTATCCCAGTTTCCACTGTTAAAATATATACATTTAAACAGTTACAGTAGTGCATGTACAATTCTCTTCTTTTCCAGTTAGGTACACTGTGGATACATCTTTAAGCTCAGTACTTTGCAAGCACATTTTTAACGCACATGTCTGTACTGACCAGTTTGACATACACATGACATACAGTTCTAATACATTTGTAACACAAGTATCTTGTATACATCATGCTGATATTCACAAAAAAAACATAATTATTTACAAAATTCAAGATAGCTGTGCTGGCAGTATCTGCCTTTGTCACAGACAGATCACAATGTATTTCATGAAAAAAGGTCTGTACAGTGTCTCAGAAACTGAGTGCATCATTGTTCACCTTGATGACTTTTTGTTCTCCACCACATTTCCATTATTTTCTAAATAATGCTGCTTCAAACTAAAATTAATTCAGGGTAAAATAATGTCATATCATGCATTCTATATGAACCTTAGTGTCACCACTTTATCATAGAGGATCACCAGAAGCTAAAATGTATTTTGAAATTATATAGGTATATATAGGTTGGGAGGGTGGCTTAATGCCTAAGGTGTTTGCCTTACAAAGACAAGGTGCAGGGTTTGAGTCTCACAAGGGATAACTGGCTAGGCTTAAAATGGCTCGCAAGGGCAGTTAGCTTAGTACTAACCTATGAACCTATGAACCTATATTCTACAAATTATAGTCAATGAGCAGATATGTTTTCTGAGTAGATAAATATTTTCTTTCATTTCAAAAAGAAAAGAAGAGACTCCTTATTCAAATAAAACCATCTGGAAAAGCTAAAAGATGTTTGCTTAAATAAGATAAACCACACTAATATGTCTTCAAAGATAACCTTGGGTGTATTTTACAGAATCCTGTTCAAGTTCTTATGCCACAGTGCTGCAATATTTATTACTATATGGATAATGTAAACTAATTAAAATGCTGGTGTTAAATGAGCTGCCTGTCACTTCCAATTAAACAGACCAGAGTGAAATTGTAATAAAAGGGTAGAATGACCCAAACCATTATCATCTGGGAAAAATACTAGTAGCAATAAAAAAAAATCAATAAGTTGACCAAATAAGGAAATTAGAAAAAGTTAAAGTATTAGCATCACAGTCATTAATGTTATAGCCTTTGGGGTTCAGTTTACATATAATGAAATTTAACCAAAATGAAACAATATTAATTTATTTGATACGTAAAATGATTATTATAGAATTCTGTTCTGGCTGACATTCAACAATATCCCATCTTTAAAAGACAGAGATGAATGTAAGGGGTCAAATATATTTTCCAGGGGATATGACATTGGAACATTGATGGGAGGGACTGTTCTTTTGCAGACCTATTTCATATCATAAAACACCCATCCCTCCATATTTTCCTTTCACAACTGCTACTAACTACCTACCTTCTCCACAGTGTCACATAAATTTCACATAAAACTCTGTAACTATTCACCTACCACTAGTTGTCATATTCTCCTGTTGTCCTTACCCAGCTCTTTGTATGGGATACTAAAACTCACTGCAATATATGTACTGGGATACTATAACTCACTGTAAAATATGTACTGTGTACCAACAGTTTAAAGCTTTTCCCTCAAGTTCATGTCATATTTATCCATGTCTATAATGTATTTTGTATCCTCTTTCCCTTTTGTTATTTGCGTTATATTTAGGGAACCATTGGCAAAGAAAATAAGAGATTCAGAATTTCAAGGGTACAATTGTTAAGGTAATCAAGAAACGTTGGCCTTATTTGCAGATGATATTATGTTGGACCTGATAAAACCAGAAAAAGGACATTTCAGTGCTGTTGAACATTCTGAGACTGTTTCACATCTTTTTGGATACAAAATTCATGTAATTATTGTTACAATCTAATTAATATTGCTGGAGCTTTTCTTCCCAGGTCTGTGCTGAAAAAGGGCTTCTGCTCAGTCAAACTAACCCGGTCAGCAAATGTCAAAATAAATAAATAAATAAATAAATATAATACAAGATTTGTTTGCAGAAAAAATATGAGTTAAGTGTGCAGATGAACTGAAGGTAGACAGTGTGTTATCAAATGCTAATTAATAGTCCCAATGTCTGGGAAATCAATACACTTTATTTTTTTCTAATTTTCCATAGGAAAATTGTTCTAGGATATAATGTACTTTGAAGAAGAAGGAACACTTACTTCAGCATTAACACAGGGTAGTCAGCCAGAGCAGTTGATGTCTCTAAACAGTAATCTAATAGATTTAAATATTTTTACTTATTTTTTATTCGGATACAGCATCTTCCTAAATTATCTTTTCTAGTCTCAACCTTATGGATGCCAAAATTTGACCATTTAACTATTATGCCACATTTCTCTAAACCTAAGCTAACATCCAATATCCAAACTTAAGCTAAAATCCAATATCAAAAGCATTAACAAATGTTTGCTGATCTTTTATTCAAATAAACCAATGTAAAGCTTTTCACAAAGTTTTTCATCAGAACCTCAATGGAATATTTTATGAGACACAAATTCTTCCCAAAAAGCTACATTAACAATGTCAATACCAAGAGATGTATTACTGTAAATAACAAATAAAAATGATATAATGGTAGGAAAAAACAAAAATAGTAAACCCGCTGACACAATAGTAGATAAAAACAACTTTAGAACATCAAACTACAACACAAACTTAAATATTAAAATTACTAAATAAAAATGTTTAAAAAAACATATAAAACAGTGGCAGAAATGGTTTATGCCAAAAAGAAAAGCTTGAAGCATATGTTAATATGATAAAAAGTAATGATTAACTGACAGGTTCTAGGATTCAGAACAAACCATACTGCTCACATAATTTGCCTAATGCAGGTAGGTCAATTTCTGTGACCGGAGAAGTGCGATTCAGAGATATCTATGGCCACAACTTGGAAGCCCTCATTACAAGTTCATTAGCATCGATCTGAATTGCACGTTTTAGCACTACTGCTGTCAAACCTGTGATGGTGGTAATGTTTCCCTGGCAGTCCATGCATCTCCGTGGCAAAGGCTCACCCCCTACCCTTAGACACACAATTCAGACACCCATGCACACATAAACATATTTATAAACATTCACACTCACACACACACGCACACATGTACATATACACACACATCCACCCATCATCAAACATGCACCCTCAAAGTGGCTCAAGCTTATAAACACACTCATTCATTCACTCACATGCATGGTCTGGCATGCGCGCGCACACGCACACACACACACACACACACACACACACACACACATATATATATATATATATATATATATATATATACACACACACACACACACACACACACACACATAGACACTCTTAATTCCCTACCTAAACCCCTAGTGTCACTACAAAGGCAGATACATACACATACACACTCTCAATTCCCTACCTAGATGACTGCTATCTTCTGATGGTGTTACTGCTCCATGGATTGCCTCATTACCAAGCAGCTTGGCCAGTGGCACTCTTCTGCTTACTGATGCTCTCAGTAGTGGAAAACCTGAGTGAGAGAGTGATATATGAACTGCAAAAGGTTATTGTGAGTGGGGAAGCTGCTCATGTTGAGGCTTCCCACTCATGGTAATCCTTTCTGAATCCCAGGGAGGTTCTTTGGCATTACAAGGCACTATTATTTAATTTTATATTAACATGGCAGAAAGATTTGTACATAGCATTGCTAAAGTTTACGCAAAGAACCAGATTCTGGAACAATCTGTATAAAGCATTGCATGATATGCCACAGTTACTCAGGTTTCAGTTCACAGGCAATTCTAAGAAAGGATTTTTACTGCACATTAAAATGAGCTAGGGTGCAGACAAATGGGGGAAGGATGTGAACTACATGGAACCCTACAACCAGTATTGGGCAAAGTTTAAGTATAAACTGGTATACTACTCCATTGTGTTTTGCCAATTCAACAGAATAAAACACCTCAGACTACAGTAAAATGAATGATCACTGTAACCTCAGCATATCTCTATGTCACAGAACCCCCTCCCCATGTATGTAGGCCAACAGTTATGTACACCATGTATACCTAAGCACATCTTGGTACATACATGGACATAGCCCCACTATAAAAACAGTAACATTACTCACAAACATATAGCCAAAGAAAAACTCCATGATCAATCATCCACAGAATTATCAAGAAAAATAATTAAAACAAAATTTCTTGCATGAGAGCAAACCCTTCTGCAACCTCCATTTGGGGGACTTCACTCCCACATCTTCTTACTTATATATACTAACTTCACAACTGCACAATACTGGGGAAAAGGGAAAAGACCCTTTAATGGTGAAACATGGCAGTCAAAGCTGTGCTGTTGCAGTCCAGCCAAAACATTGTTAAAGCATTATGGGATCTGCAGTTTTGCTATGCATACAAGGGATATGCATTTAAACAGATATAGAGCTCCCATATATAATAAGCACTGTGATAAAGTCACACATACATGCATACATATGTGTGTATGTGTGTAAATGTACAGATGCTCGGGACAATGTAGATACAGCATTTATACCAAGGTCTAGAAGGATGCATATAACTAAAAAGATGTGAACATGGGGATATATGATACTGCAGCTCTACATGTGGTTGTAACCCAACAAGCAGCATAATCTACAACACTTGCATACTTTGTACAGTAATGTTGGACAATTTCCTGTCACATAAGAGCACTTAATCACTGAATCGTACAACCCAGCTGTGTAATAGCTATACCTAAATAGCACAGCCCAGGGCAGATCCCACATACTCATCTGTATAAAACTGGACATGTGTGTGTATATATATATATATATATATATATATATATATATATATATATATATATATATATATATATATATATATATATATATATATATATATATATATATATATATATATATATATATATATCCTACAGAAAAAACTTTATACAAAATAAATGTAACAGACGCCAGAAGATGTACAGTTTGTTGAAAGCATAGCAGAATAAATGTTCACTATAACCTTAGCCAGTCCATGTCCCTGTAGTGAGCTAGTCTACATGGCATTCAGTCTCCAACCACTCATGTTTGTAGTGTAGCGTTCTTTTTTATATTTGGTTCTGTTCTCATTCTTATTCTAAATGTCCTTCCATTGTGTCCTTACTTGCCATTCCATTAAATATCCCTTCTGCTGTGTGTCCAAACACTTTGTGTTTACCTTGTATTGTTTGCTGATCTGTTTCTGTGCACCTTCTGTGAATTTTTTTGTAATGTTCCTAGTCTCACAAAAGTCAGTTTTTCAGCTATTAATGTCTCTGACTAATCAGTAGAGAATAGCAGAACACATTTATGCACACACATGTTTTGTCAAGACATTATCCCATCACCCTACAGAAGTAAGCTCCCTTACGCCAAAAATCAGAAACACCATATCCTGGAAGGTGTACAGGCTGTCATTTATATGGTACCCACAGCTTACATACGTACGTACTTAATGAGCCATATCATAATGAAATGTTTTAGAACTCCATTATCTCTGGATTGTACAGTTTGACAGCAGGAGATTGCAAAATATACCAGTATGTTAGCAAAGTATCACATTTCAATTGATAAAGCATGGATACCTCCAAAGAGTTATGCAGATCTCTGGATTGCATAACACCTTAAGGGAGATATATTGTTGCCCTGAAAACTTCTCTTCAGACACTCACCACATACTCTGTGTACTACTGAGGTTTGTTGCAGCATTGTGGTATGTGACTGGCACCATTTGTAATGCTGCACTATACTTTGGGAATCCCAAAGTAAATCTACTAGCAAGATTAGACTTCAATCAACTGATTCTAATTTACTGTATTTAAATATAAATACAAAACTGATAACATCCATAAAGAAAAAAAATACTCCTGCCCCAGGTGCCTTTTTATTTTTACAAATATTAAGCCTGATATTATTTATAGGCTTCAAAGTATGGCAGTTAAGAATTTAATTAATGATTCCCTAGTGAAAACCTGAGAAACTGCCACATGTGTTTTGGGGAAGTAGAACTACCTAAGAGGAAATGCCTCTTGGAGAAGTGAAGGGACACCCTTTGCTATTTTCCATTGCACACCCACTCACCCATATTTCAGCATGTGAATACCAGGGACAAGGGATGTGCAGAAGAAAATCCAAACCTCCCTGATGGCTGCATGAAAGACATACCCTCTTGGCTGGCTCTCATCCCAGTGATGTGGAAGGAATGGGTCACCACACCAAGAGAGGGTCTGATGGGCAGCATGTAGCAGGGATAAAAAGGGCAAAAAAAAAAGCATTTCATTAATGTCTATTTGTCAATAAAATGAAAGAACCAGCTTTAGTTCTAGTCTTCAAAAAGGATGCTGAACATAATCCAAATAAATACAGCTGCATCAAACTGGCATCCTTTCTTTCAAAAACTGTAAATAACTGCTGGGGACTGGGGTTAAAATATATTGCCAACTTTAAAATCAGTTATATTGACAAATTATGCAACACAGACCTCTGAACTAAAGCTCATATGTAACTGGTTAACTTCTACAAAACATAAAGCAGACATTTTGAAAGCACTTGGTCAACACCAGGATAAACTATACCCTAATTGTGAACAAATACGTCTTCATACATTACATCTCCTTACTCTCCCTTCTTCACTCATTCCTTACCTCTATTCATTTCTCTCCCCTGGATTTCTCTTTAAATATGCTATAAGCCTGCTTTTCTCTCACTTCATATTACAGTTCCTGTTTATATTATGCTAACTTACCTTTAAGCTCTCTATAAACCAGCTAAAATGTTTCTAACTGTTAAATCATATGCACTTGCTAAAATTTCTCCATTAAATCATTATAATATAATTTTGTATCTATTCTTAACCAATGTTTTCATATTATATATAATTTGGTATAATTATTTAAGCTGTTGTTTTTTTTGTATTATTTTTAAAGACTGTAAAATTATTGTTCTTAAAATGTTTTGTAATACTTTGGAGATTTCTCCCCTGGTCTCCACTGAAAATAGGCTCCTACCCAGTTGGACTTTCCAAGTAATCAAATGTCAATAAATTAAATAAATAAATGATTCTCGTCTAAAAATATCCAGGCTTGATACTTGATCCTATGACTGCACTATAGTAGCTTTAATTAAAGTAAAAATGAAGCCATATATCAGAAAATGGATAAGTGAATGGCTAAACACTAGCACTTGCATTCAGAAAAACCCAGTGTGCTTGCATAATGTGCCTTCTGCAGGTAGGTCAATTTATGAGATCACAAATGCAATTCATAGTCAGCCTTAGCTGCAATGAGGAAGACCTCATTATCAGATAATTTACATGTCTTTGAATCTCATGTTCCTACTGCTCATGCAAAAAAACTCTTTGCAGCAGTAGTGTCCTCTTGCAGCCTATGCTTCGCCTTGGCACAGGCATTACATCTCTCAGAATTTTGCAGAATGCCACAGATGTTATCACATATATTTGCTCTATCCCATGTAACATTTTAGATATTCTGGCAAATCACTGAAGATTACAGCCATCCAATGATACAAGACTTTCATACTTTTTATTGTTTAGAAAATGCATGTTATGTACTTACCATAACATTTCATCTGTGTGTGTCCATTTTCATTCTTTCTCAACTGATGAGTTTGGATCCGATCCTCAGATCTGACTCGGCCATTACTAAAACTCATGGTAAGCAAAAAGCCTCTCCCTTACCCATAATGCACCAACCCTAAGATATCTCAGATCTTGTTTGCCGATGTTATTAGAAGAAGTATGTATCAATATGTGTAAATAAAGGATACATGAAGGTGTATATGTGTCCTAAAGAAAAAACTATGTCAGGAGCTCAATCAAAAGGACTGTTTGTTTGTTTGTGTCTTTCAGCTTGTCCCGGTTTGTCCTTAAAATAGGTCAATCATACAGAGATTTGTAGACATAATGGATGGGGTTTGGGGGGAGGGAAGAGGAGGAAGAATGAAAATGGACAACACAGATGGAATGTTTTGGTAAGTACATAACTTCTTTATGATGTTGTCAATTTTCATTCTATCCTCAACTGATGGGACAGAGTCCCCAGCTACATATAATCCTGGGTGGACTCTAAGGAAGAATATTCCTGAGCACAGCTGAACCATATAATACTCTACCCTCAGAGACTACCAGTTGTGGTAAGGTAATACCCAGTTTGTTAAAGATAAATGAATAAAATCAGTTGGACAGCTAGCTAAAGTCACTTTTGCAACTGGTTTACCCAATTTCAGTTCTGGAAATGAAGCAAACAATTGTCCGTTTTTCTGATTTCTTTTGTTCTGTGTAGGTAAACACATAATTGTCTATGAAAATGCAATAGATGCAACTTGTAGTCACCCTTATTTACAATTACAGAATAATACTGGTAAATTGATGGATTGACTGATATTAGATTCTGACACCACCTTGGGAAGGAAGGAGGCATCTGTTCGCACTGTCACTCAATCCTTGTGAAAAAAATGGAGGTTTTGAAAACAAGACTTGAATGTCTTACACTTGTCTAGTAGAGGTAATGGCTACTAAAAATCATTTTTCCAAGTAAGATACACAAGGTCACATTTAGCTGCTGGTTCAAAAAGGGGGAATGTTTAAGTGCCTGCAGTACCAGATTGAAATCCCATGTGGGAGTAGAATCCCTAAACGAGGTCTCAAAAGAAGAGTGCCTCAGAAGAAAGCTCTCCACAATTTATGAGAGGTTACTGGAGAAACACCAGTCCAATGTGAAAATTCATTGTGCCCAGTAAAAAAATATTTTCCATTTACTTTTATATAGTTATGAAAATAAAAATACATATGATGGACAAGGGACAAGAGCATCAGCTGTCTGGTCATTAACAGAATTGGAGAAACCAGGCCATCAGCCTGAGATTTGAGATGTGGGATGGATCATGCTTGTCAGATAAGACAGAAGATCTGGAGTTGTATCCAGAATCCAAGGTTGATGAAATAAGTGAGGCCAAAGAAAGGAAAACCAAATCTGTCAAGATCAGTAAGGTGCAATGAGGATGACTTTACTCTCCCACATGGCCACTTTCTGTAGAAATTTCAAAATTAATGGAATTGGTGGGTAGGCATAAAGTAGACCAGGGGCCAAACATGAAGTAGAGCATCCCTCAGTCATTTCCTCTGTGGGGGGATTAGGGCAAAGTAGCTGCTGCATTTGTTGTTTAGGGGAGGAGCAAAAAGGTCACAGCAAGGCTGGCCCCATGGATGAAAAATCATTTCCATCACATTCTTGTTGAGAGATCACTTGTCAGGTAGAAGAATAGACCCACTCAGTTTGTTTGTTATCACACTGGACTTCCCTCGAATCTGCTATGAAAAAGTGGTTGGATGAGATTGCCCATTGCCACACTCTAAGCACTTCACAACACAAGCAGAATGATCTGGTCCTTCCTTGCTTGTTGATGTACCAAGCCAATAACATGCTGTCTGTTTAAATAGCAATCATCCCCAAAAGGAAAGCATTCTGAAAGGCCTGCAATGCTAAAAGCACTGCTCTCATCTCTAGGACATTGATATGCAAGTTGGCCTCTTTGGGGGGCCAAGTGCCTTGGATCGTCTTGCACAGAAATTGCCCCACCCCACCCAGACTGGGAACTGTCTGTGGTCACTATGGCCTTGGACTGAGGGGGAATGAATGGGTGGTTTTGTAGAATGTGATCTATGTTGTTTCCACCCACTGGAAAAGCCTCATAAAATCTGGCTAAAGGTACTCATGTTATCACCGCTGCCATTGATCCTATAGTTTAAAGGACCAATTGGACTGAAATATTGGTACTGCAGATTATTATTCTGATCTGTAACCTGAAATTCTGTACTCTTGATATAGGTAATGAAGTTATCATAGACGTCATGTTGAAAATTGCTCTAATGAATTCTACGTTTTAAGTCAGTTGTCGATGAGACTTTCCGTAATTTATGGTTATTCCCCAGATGTGAGCAAACCTGGAGAATCTTATTCCATGCCCTTATCAACAGATGCCTGGTTGAGGAAGTAAGGAGACAGTTGTCTACATATAGAAACACCCAGAATCCCTGCAGTCTCAAGTAAGCTGCTACAACTGATAAACATTTGGTAAACAACCTGAGTGCTGTGGTGAGGTCAAAGGGCAGAGGTCTGAACTGGAAGTGACTGGTTCCCAGCCAGAAGCATAAAAACCTTCTGGATTGTCTGTTCATCTTTATGTGGTAGCACACATTCTGAAGGTCTATACAGTACATCCAGTCATCTCTACCCAGAATGGACTGAACCTTGACCATTCAAATCTTTGTGAACTGAATTGTTCAAGTTGCTGATATCCAAAATTGGTCTCCAGTCTCCTGTTTTCTTGGCACAAAAAAGTATCTTGCATAAGTTCTGGATTCTATCTGGTCAGGCAGGACCTCTTGGATGACTCTGTCTCGCAGCTTTAGAATTTGAATGGCTGCTTTTTCCATATGACTGGGTGGAAGATCTGGGAATTTTCTTGGAGATGAAGGGGACAAAAGGATATTATATCACTTCTGAGAGTTGCTCCCAGTTGCCATCAAAGGGGCCTTCTATCAAGAGTGTCGGAAGGGTCTGTCAGAGAAAGAATCTCTGGAACCCTGGAATTGAAGCCTCCTCTGCCACAGGGGTGGCATCAACTACTTGAGCTCCCCCCTCTGCCCCTAGGGGAAGTTTCTCCTTGTGTGTCCCGGAAAGGACCCTGGGACTTTCGGAACCACATCTTCTGCCCACCTTGTTGATTCCTTTAAAAGGATCTTTGAGGGGCAGAAAGATGTACATCTACTGCAGAGAGGGTCTTTTTATCCTTCTCACACCTGGATAAAGTTTCCTTCACTGTGGGTCCAAACAAGGAAGTGCCATCAAATGGAGTGTTGATGAATGATGACTTGAAGGGCTCCGCAAAATCACATAAGCACATCCAGGCATGCCTCCTAATGAAAATGCCTGAACCTGCTGCCCCTGAGGTGCCTTCAGCTGCATGCAAAATTAGCCTCATGGATGAATTTGAAACAGATTGTAGGGTAGCCAACTGAGAAACCACGGATGACTGGGCATCTGCAGTAATGAACTCTGAAAGGGAATTGTTCCTTGATCAAATCCCTTTGCAACCTAGTAAAATGTGCCAAGTAATTCAATGACCTAAAGGCAAAGGTCACCGATGCACAGACACATTTCTCAAACCTGTCCTTCACCCTAGACTCCCGTTTAGGGGGAAGAACAGAGGAACTCTGTTAGACAAGTTCATTTTTTGGTGGCTGCCACCATGACCATGGCATTCATGGTCACCCCTTTAGCCCCAACTTCCTTCCCTGAAGGTGGTGCTAGAATTTTGTCTGGTCTCCTGGGTATGGGTTCAACTGAATCAGATTCCTTCCATACCTGCTGAGCAACCAAATCACTTAAGATTCTCGGTAGGTGTAGTAACCCTGGAGGTAGATGGGCCAGTTCCGAACATGTCCAGAAATACTGACTCCTCGGGTGAAGGGTTGCTGGGGGTCCAATCACCTCTCTGCTTCAGGATCTCAAGGATGTCTCCAAATGAGGCATCATCTGGAGGTGATCACCTTCATTGAAGTCTGTATCCTTGGTGACAGATTCTTGAGGACAGTCTAAGTATCTCCAGTTGCACTTCCTCTTCCTAGAGACCTCCTAAGTGGGGTGTTCCGGGGAAGTGTCAGAAGAGACTATAATACCCTGTCTGGATGTCTCAGGCTGGCTGTCCCTGTGGCCTTGAATGACTAGAGTCTGGGTACAGATGGATCTGGGTGGATTGGAAATCCAAGGGGGCTGGATATATCAGTGTTGTAGAAGCAGATAAATCCCTCTTCACAACCTCAAACACTGACCACTCCAGATAGAAAGAAGATCTCGGCTCTGAGAAGCCAGAATTCCAGACCATAACCTCCTCCTGCCCCAAAAACAGTTGGAGCTGAGCTATCCAGTGCCGAATGGCCAAGGTGTAGAGACGGCTCCGAAAACTTCAGAGTCTATTCCAACACCTTCGATCTGACATGGAGGGTCTGGCTCCAAGAGTCCTTCAGAACTGAAAAAGTCTGAGCCGAGGCACACAGAGTTCACTTCAGATCCACTGATAAGGTAATCCTCAGATCCAAGCCTGAGAGATCCAGAAGACCCAGATGCTGGGTCTCTGAATCATCCAATGGAATCAGAGGAAGACAGTGAAATGGTGGAGTGGATGAGAAATGGACTGACTTATCTGAGCTGGTAGGTGCCAGTAATACACCCATCTGGATCTGTGCCGAGAGAAACTTCCTCATTATCTGATTCACATCTTCTTCAGTTAGGCTTCTAGATGATACTAGCAAAGGAGATTTTGTATGGCTCCTCTCTAATGATGGCAGCCTAGAAAGAGCAGGATCAACAGATGGGGAATACCAGGTCCTGGGTAAAGTCATAGAATCCTGAGTCATAGTATCCGACAGTTTCTTAGTGGGATCCGAGGGTATCTGATCCGACAATCTCTTTCTCTTCAGATCCAAGGGAGAACAAGTATGAGACCTCCTTGGATCTCATTTTGATTTCTTCTTAGAAGGCATGGTGGATGGAGCTAAGGAAGTAGATGGAGCAGGGGATTTCGACTCCTTTGATTTTTTAGTGGAGGGTTGAGACTCTGCAATAGTCTCTCTGAAAAAAGAAGGTAACAAATCTTTTTAAAATCAACTTGCTTTTTCTATCCACCACAGGGTGTGGATTAACAGTTCTACAAATAGAACATTCTTGATGAAGATGTTGAGGGCCGAAATAGTAAACACATAGGCTCTGATTGTCTGACAAAGGCATTTTATGCCCACACTTAGAATTTTTTTTTTAAAACTGGACTGTCCTTTTTCCACCTTGGTAATGGCAAAGATAAATGGAAAAAGGGAGCTTAATATAGATAATATTAAAGTTTAGTATTTTTGTTAGCAGAAAGGGAATAAAAAAGGAATATCAATGTGTGTTGTTACAACTATGTCCAAGGAAAGGGTCTCAGGCTTTAAGAAGTGTGACTCGTGCTGTCAGAAGATGTCTCTGACAGACGGTCACACTTCTTGCTTATACTGCCTGGGACCTCTCCACCTGCAGGACTCCTGTGCAATATGTCATTCTTTTAGCCAGAGAGTCCTGCAGGAGAGGAGAAACAAATTGATTTTGAGGGGCCTTCTTAAACCAGAGGGCTCTCCGGCTAAGTCGGCCCCGACTAATACTTCCAAGTCTTCCAAGGCCCAGGCTTCTGTCTCTAAGCCTGCGGCCTCGGTTCCGACTCTTTCAGAGTCGAGATCAGCTCCGGCTGGAGCCGATCCTAGTTTGCACAAACCCTCGGCACCGATGGCTATCGGTGCCGATACTGGTTCGGTCACATCGGTGTCGGCTCCGACTGGCTCCGACCACCATGTGGCTCAGGCTTCGGTGTCGGCGCCGACCGGCTCCGACACCGTTACTTTTATGTCTGTATCGGCTCCGGCCGGAGCCGATGCATCGAGACCTTCTGTCGGTGCCGAAAAGTTGTCGGCTCCGACAGCATCCATGGTTTCGTCGGCTCCGATGGTTCCTTCGAGGAAGAGGTCCAGGTCCCCTTCCTTGGAACCGATACTTTCGGCTCTGGCCTCTCCTCTCCTCTCGGAACGGAGCCATCGGAGCCAATCATCCAGGTCATCCAGGCTTTCTGACCATGATTTAGAGAGGGTGGTCAGTAGATTATTAAAATCACAGGCACTGGCCCAGATGCTACATAGTCCGTCTCAACAGACGACTATTAGTCCACACCCCCTTGCAGTTCCTCCTTCGACTCTACCTCAGAGTTTGGAGCTGGAGTCTTTGGGAATGGTTTCTGCTATGGCTGAGGGACAGATAGCCCCCCCTTCTGCTCCCTCAGCCTCTACTCTTATCTCCTCTTCGAGACCTTCCTTAGAGGGATTCGGTGGTCGGGCTTCCCTGGTCTCCTCCGAGGGGGTGAGTGGCATCGGACCCTTGTCCGACCCCACTCTTCCCCTTGGAGCCGCGGCCTTGGTGAGCTCGGCTCCGACATCTGCCTCGGAGTTCCTGGTTCTTCGGAACGGGTTCTCTCGGACCTCCCTGGGAGGGGAGCCTTCGAGGTGATGAAGAGTGTGCTAGCCACTGGACTCAGCCAGCAGTCTGTTCCCTTAGCTCCTCCCTCTACGGTGCCTGTCGATATCTCTGCCATCTCTCTTGCTCCCGGACCCAGAGATCCTCCGCCTCAGGTTTCCCCACTGGGAAGAACCCCCTCTTCCGAGGATTCTCCTGATCAGTCAGGGGATCCTCCGCGCAAGAGGACCTGTAAGAGGAAACACGAGACTCCCGAGTCTATCACTTCAGATACCGACTTAGATGAGTCGGAGGGATCCCCAAGATCCCCTTCCGAGGATGTCTCCTTTTCAGACATCCTAGAACTCCTTAAACAGAGGGAAACTGGCCTCCAATAATCCCTCTGAGGATGAGTCGGTATACCTGGAGGCGTTTGGATCTCGGCCCTCCACCTCCTGGGTGTCTCCGCCTTCGACCCCTTATGCAGGTTATCGCTCGAAGGCTTGGGCTGCTCCTGACTCTGTAGAGCCAGTTCCTAGGAGGCCTTCTAAATTTATTACTGCCCCTTCGGACAAGCAATTCCTCACGAAAGGTGTCCCTGCTGATGCCATGGTGGTGGCGGCTGCCACTAAGAAGGAACTTGCAGATCCTTCCGCACCTGTCCATCCTCCTAATAAGGACTCTAGGACCATGGATAGGTATGGTAAGCGGATGTTCTCTTCAGCGACCTTTGCTATGCGCCGCTGAACTACTTATGTCACTTCACCAGACTCCAAAGGGATATCCTTAAGGAGCTAGGTGAAGTAGTACAGGATCCCACAGCTGCAGGGGCTCAAGAAAATTTGCTTCGCAGCTAGGAACCCTTAATTCTATTGCTAACTCCTCCATGCGACTGATATCATATGCAGCAGATGGAGCGAGTAGGGCCGCAGGTACAGGTGTGGCTCTTAGACGCCAAGCCTGGATGCGGCTCTGTAATTTTGCAGATCCCTTTAAGGCGTCCTTCACAAACTCTCCCTTTGATGGGTCAGCTTTGTTTGGCCCTCAAGTGAAGGAAACATTGACCAGGTGTGAGCAGGACGGCAAGACTCTTTCTGCCGTAGGGGTCCGTTTTTCCACCCTATCTAGACCTTACCCTAAAGGACAGAAGGGTGGCAAAATGTGGTTCTGCAAATCCCAAGGAGTCACGCCGGATTCACGTGGTCAGTTTACCCCTAGAGGCAGAGGGGGTAACAACAACAGACGCCGCTCTAGAGGCAGAGGGGGTCCACAAAACCAGGGAAGCAGAGAGCCTCTCTCTGACAAGCCCTTTCAGCATCCCTGAGATGTTGCCCGACTGTCCATCCTTGGAGGCAGTCGGGGGAAGACTATCGCTGTACCCAGAAGCCTGGCTTTCCCTAACTCAAGACAGATGGGTACAGTCGATCATATCCGAGGGTTACAAAATTCCTTTCGAGGAAACTCCCTTTTCTTACTCAAATTCCCTTCCAGATGTTCCACCCGGTCTAAGGGAAATTGCAGAGTTAGAAGTTTTAAAACTTCTGCAAAAAAGAGCCATTCAGCCAGTTACAACAGATCATTCAGAGCCCGGAATCTACTCAAGGTTCTTTTTGGTCCCCAAAAAGACGGGAGACTGGAGACCAATATTGGATCTCAGCAGACTCAACAAGTCTGTGAGAAAGACAAGATTCCGAATGGTCACACTTCAGTCAATTCTGCCCTTCTTACAGAAGGACAACTGGATGTGCTCAATAGATCTTCAGGATGCGTACTATCACATAAAATTCACAGACGCTCCAGAAGGTTTCTCCGCTATCGGCTGGCGTCCAGTCGAGTCCAATTCAGAGCCCTGCCCTTTGGTCTCACTACAGCCCGCAGAGTGTTCACCAAATGTATGGCAGTGGTCACGGCTCACCTGAGACGTCAAGGATTCCAGGTGTTTCCGTATCTCGACGACTGGCTCCTTTCATCCACCACCAGGCATCAGCTTCTTCAAGCCAGGGATTACACAATAAATCTTTGCACTCAATTGGGCATCTCGATCAACTACGGAAAATCCTCCTTATTGCTCTGCCAGTCTATTACTTTCATAGGCGCAAACTTAAACACTGTTCGGATGTCAGCTACCCTCACAGACCAAAGAATCTCAGATATACAAGGTCACGTGAGAATCATTCTAGCCAGCAAGAAAGTACAAGCCAGAATGGTTCTAAAAGTGTTGGGCCTCATGGCTGCGGCCATTACCCTTCTTCCCCTGGCTCGCTTCTATATGCGCCTTCTTCAGTGGATGTTGTTCACTCAGTGGTCTTACCAACAACTTCCGATGCGTCACCAAATACTGGTGACACAGATTTGCAAGAATCATCTTTCTTGGTGGATTACTTCTCCCCAGATTCACAAAGGAAGACCCTTTGTACCCCCAACCCCGGTAGCCACTGTCACTACGGATGCCTCCCTGATCGGGTGGGGGGGGGCATTATCAGGGCAGGATGGTTCATGGGACGTGGCAACCGTTCGAATACCACCTGCACATAAATGTCCTAGAGATGAGAGCAGTGCTTTTAACGTTGCAAGCCCTCAGTGACTTTCTTCCCTTGGGGACAATTGCAGTCCACACAGACAACATGTCTGTAGTATGGTATATCAACAAACAGGGCGGAACCAAGTCCTACCCCTTGTGTCGAGAAGCGCTCAGACTTTGGCAATGGGCGATCTCCTCTCATCGGTTTCTGGTAGCAATGCATATCCCTGGGAAAACCAACATTTTAGCGGACAGATTGAGCAGAGCTATTCTCATGCCTCACGAGTGGTCTCTCAAACAATCTATAGTGGAGGAGATTTTTCTAGAATGGGGTCGCCCATGTTGCGATCTTTTTGCTACTCCCCAAAACAGCAAATGCCCAGACTTCTTCTCTCTCTTCCCACTGCCAGGCCATCCCCCCAGAGACGCTCTGACCCAGGATTGGCCCCAGGGACTTCTTTATGCCTTTCCTCCCTTTCCTCTGATCCCACAAGTAATCCAGAAAGCCACCGTTTTAAGAGCCAAAATGATTCTCATTGCCCCTTATTGGCCTTGACAAATTTGGTTTCCGTTCCTCCATCGTCACCTTTTGGTGCAGCCGTGGTGTCTGGACCCAGTGCCAGATCTTCTGATTCACCAATCGGGTCAGCTGCACCGGTCTATCCCTTCTCTCAACCTCACAGCATGGTTGCTCCACTTCCTTCCTTAGCCAGGCTTCCTATGATCTCTAATCCTGTTAGAGACATCATAGTAGCTTCCTTAAAATCCTCTACTAGGAGGATTTATACTAGCAAATGGAAACGTTTTTCTTATTGGGCAAAAGCCAAGAATATTGATCCCTTCACTGCTCCAGTACAAGCAGTTTTGGATTTCTTAGCGGAAATTTTTCACGCGGGCTCCTCTTCTTCCACGGTCAAAGTTCAGTTGGCTGCTATCTCGAACTTTCATGTCGGTTTCGCAGATCACAACATTATGTCCCACAGGCTTTGTAGAGCCTTCTTGAAAGGAATTTTTCTCCTGAAACCTCCAATCAGGAGTCCTCCTCCTCAATGGGACCTAAATTTAGTGCTGACATCCTTGATTCTTCCTCCCTTCGAGCCAGCTTTTTCATGTTCCCTGAAATTTCTTTCATGGAAAACTTTATTCCTGGTTGCTATTACATCGGCTAGGAGGGTGTCTGAACTTCATGCTCTATCTGTTCGCCCCCCTATTTAGTCTTCCACAAAGACAGAGTATCATTGAGAACTAATCCGACCTTTTTGCCTAAGGTCGCCTCAAAGACTAATTTGAATCAGGCTATTGATCTTCCTGTATTTTTCCCAAACTATTCAAACAGATCGAACAAAATTACATTATCTTGATGTCCACCGCCAACTCAGATATTATTTGGACAGAACAAAACAACTCAGGAAATCCGATCAACTCTTTGTTTCTTATGCTGATAACAAGAAAGGCCTTCCTGTCTCAAAAGTGACCTTGTCTAGATGGCTTTCTTCTGTCATCTCTGAAATTTATCAGCTCAGGGGAAAACAGCTGTGCTCAAAACCTAAAGCACATTCAACCAGAAGCTTAGCCACTTCCACAGCTTTTCAAGCTAGACTTCCATTAGACACTATTTGTGCAGCAGCCACTTGGGCCACTCCTCATACATTTGTTTCCCATTACAAATTGGATTTGGCCTCCAGGGACAGAGCCAGTTTTGGCTCTACAGTTCTCAAGAGTCTGTTCCATTGAGCCACCCAGGATAGAGGTGCTAAGGACGCGGTCCCATCAAGCAAGAATGAAGGCGAGATTGACAACTTAACATTGAGAAGTTATGTACCTACCATAACGTTCCATGTTAGTTGTCTTCTCGCCTTCTTTCTTGACCCTCCCTCCTTCCCCAGGCCTGGACAGACCTTTCTCTCTACAAGGAAGTATGCTTCTGAAGACCATACAGTGCTGGTCCTTCTACCATCCTTCAGGTTTTTTTCTCTCCTTCTTTCTTCCTTTTGGAAGTTATTATGCTAGGTGCTATTGCCTATTGTCATCAAACGAGATCTGGGTACTTACCGCCTTGCATCATGGGATATGGGGCTGCCTCGAGCTGGTAAAAGTGACTCTCGAGCTTAGTAAGTGCCGAGTCGGAGCCGAGGATCGGCTCCGAACCCATCAAGCAAGAAAGAAGGCGAGAGAAGACAACTAACATGGAACGTTATGGTAGGTACATAACTTCTCAATCTAAATCACTTACCAGGAGCTGGTAAAAGGAGGACCTCATCAGCGAAGCGGCAAACGAGATCTGGGTACTTACCGCCTTGCATCATGGGATATGGGGCTGCCTCGAGCTGGTAAAAGTGACTCTCGAGCTTAGCAAGTGCCGAGTCGGAGCCGAGGATCGGCTCCGAACCCATCAAGCAAGAATGAAGGCGAGATTGACAACTTAACATCCTGTTTTACTGTGTCAAGAGTTTGTGGAAACAGTTTTCCCATTTAGGGGTGCTTGCTAATACTCACGCATTTAAGTAAGGGAGGGGTGTAGTGAATAAATCCTACCAACACCACCACACCCACGCACAAATAGGCTGCAGCAAGGAGCTTGCAAAAAAATTCTCTTTTTGTTTGTTTCTAATCAATATACTTGGTGCAAGAATGTATTTGTTTCAATATTAGTGAAGTCCAGACTAGTATATTGAAATTACATAAAATGAATTCTAACAAAGGAACCACTACCTGCAGTATCTGAATACAGTGATTTGACAGTTAGTGATTGTGATTTCCACTCTGCACAACAGCTTGGTGGAATGGTAACTATGGGAAAGAAATTTTTAAGTGAGCTTAAGGTTGGAACACTGATGTTGCCAGATTGGATCTGACAAATGGTTCCAAGTCCATAAGTTGGATCTGATGGACTGAAAGGGAATTTCAAGGATTTGCTGATGTTACAGTTATCCATGGTACATCCAGTTTTGAAATATTATATCCATTTTGTTTGTAACATGAATAAAAAATAAAATTATTAAAATAATTTCCTGAGATCAGTTCAAACCTTGTCTTTTTGGCACTTTCACAATTAAAAAACATGACACTATCCCCCATGATGGGATTATTGACAAACTCTCCCAACTTAACATTGACCTATACATAGTTTAGGGAATTAGTAACTGGCTGCCTGGGAGAACCCACACTGTTGAGGTCAGGGGCATGTGCTCTCGACAGAAAAATGCCACCAGTGGGTTCCCATGGGCCTCTGTCCTGAGTACTCTTCTTTTTGTTATTTATGTCTGTGATATAAAAGATGATATCAAGGGACTATGGCTTACCAAGTTTGCTGATGATTGCAAACTGGGTGTGGTTATCAAATCCTATTCTGTTATTCAAACACTGCAGCAAGAGATCGACCAAACAAATCCTTGGCCGACCCTCAACAGCAAGAAATGCAGCATAGTTTTGTTTGTAAATCTATCATCACTACTGTTTACCAATAAGATAACATTCTATTCAGACTTGGTGTGGTTATCAGGGCAAGTATTTTGACAACAGACTCTGCTTTGACCACCACAACTCTGTGGTAGTTTGAAAATCCTTCCACCTTGCACAGCTTATCCTGTGCTATTTTTTAATGTCCAGAGAAGTTACAGTCCTAGTCTGTTCATCCCTTATTAGGCCTATCTTTGAATATGATGCACTCTTTGGCATGTATTTTGCTAAGCACAAAAACGTCCTGAGACACCTCAGTGTTTCTCACCAAAAAGATGTCAGGTCTCAGTACCCTCAGCTACTCTAACTGACTGAAAGCCATGTCCCTTTAACTCCCGATCGGGGGTATCTGCTTACCCTTTCATGCTATGACTGGCCCAGCACTCTTTTAACACCTTCCCCTAACTACAATCAGTGGTAAAGCACGCACCCTTTCTAGAGACCTAAACTTAGACTACCATATCAATGATACCAAAAGGCATTACAGATACCTAAACTAAATGCACCCCAATTTTGGACTAAACTGCCCTCACCTAGTAAGCAGAGTACTTCCCAGGGAATCTTTAAAACCAGTCTGGAGAACTGGATGGGTGATCACAAACTTTCACCAGGAATATGTGGACAACATTTACTAAATGGGGGGCATTTTAGTCTCCCACAGTACTGGGTGACGTGGCTGAGCTTCTTGATGATCTCCTTTGGCTGTAAGATTAGTAACAATCTATGAACCTGCAAAAACGTTTACATACTACAACCAAAAATGTTAGACATTGACTATAAAAAGACGGATTAATTCAGCTTAATTAGTATTCAGTGGTATTTACTACCAAATACATACAATATATTTAGCATAAAGGGCCAGTAAGGATGACAAGCTATATGAAACAGTTGCCTTGGAATAACTTAATGTATATCTGGCTATCAGATCTCATAATTTAATGTTACCACCGAGTGGAATTTGTATTGCAAGAACAGATGGCATTCTTTTTACCCAGAGAGCACTTCAGTTGTGGAAAACTTACTGTGCAATATTTGGAGTTTTTATAAACTTGTGAAGTACAACACAGTAAAGCTTTTCCAAAAATACATTTATTTCATTAGCTACGCTAAAAGACTATTTAAGACACTGGAATCAAGGACTTACTGGATTGTGAACTACAGACTTTGACCTAATGGATTATGAACTATGAAAACAGGTATTTGGTGTTCTGTGACCCCAGGACTGAAGCATTACTGAGTGCCACCATAAAGACAAGGACACGTCAGGCTGAAGTTCCACTTCACTGAATGTAGGGCTGAATATGATCTGGAAGATTACAGTGCCACCAGTATAACAAATGATTCTTTTAACATGAAAGTTAATGCCAAAGTAACAAACAGTTAAAAGAAATCAGTAGCCCAAAGTTCACCACACAGTCTAAGTACCGAGACAAAGCCTCCAGCAACAGCTACAGTACTCCCAGAGTTGCCAAATCAACACTCAGTACAAGTTTAACATGACAATTTTTTGTGTCAGAAGAGAATGTTGCATGAGCATATCTGATTTTTTGGTTTGCATGTTTACAGTCATTTGTTCTTCTACTGCAGTGCTTTTTTTATTTCATTTTTCTTGGATTTTAAATGTTTCCAGTTACACAGACCTTGTGTGTGTTTTCCTCCTTTTGTCTGAGGGTCTAATGGACATTTTGCACACACACAATTTAACACCATCAGAACCACTAGATTAAAGACTTAAATTTTGCTTGTGATATAAATAAGACATGTCAATGAGACACATAGACCAGTTGGCCTAATGGTTAAGGTCTTCACCTCGCATGCACAAGGTACAAGGTTCAATCCTGACAGCCGACCAATGCCTGTTTGGAGTTTGCACTTTCTCCCTGTGTCTCCATGGGGTTTCTCCCACATCTGAAAAACATGCTAAGTGTTTCCATCTCAAACTCACCAATGAATGGAGCTGTGGGCAGCAGCACAGACTCTACATGGTGCCCTACAGGGGGAAGAGTTGTACAGACCAACCATTTTGGGCATCTACTGTGGTGCGCAGTATCCTCAAGATAGGAGAACATGCATCACAGACTGAATGCTGTGGCAATGCTAGCCACTCAATGGTGTAAAATATGGCTCTAGGTGATTTGGTCATGTTGACTAATGTCGCCAAAATGGGAATGGATAGTTACTGGTAATAAGTGGGGATGAGGACCTTTCTTACTCTGACCTATGCCAGGAACCCTTGCTAACAGTGGGAGGGATATATGTACCCTTATTGGCCAGTGTGTGCCACCATAAAGCCCAGTAGCCCTGGGTCAATAAGCTACTGGCTGGCTGGTATGTAGTTGCCCAGCCAGGGTTGCCTGGGATAGCTCTTTTGAGTGAAAGCTTGATGTAGAACCAACCAACCTGCCAAATATGAACTGAGAATTGGTACACTTAATGTAGTCTCACTGACAAAACACAGCTTGGAAGTGGATGACATGATGATACAGAGAAGGCTGGACATTCTATTTATCCAACAGGCAAGATTGAAGGGCAGGAAAGCCACTTGGCTTGGGGTCTAGACTCTACTGCTCAGGAGGGGGGCAGGCTAGAAATGGTGTAGGAATTGTGGTGAGAGAGAGGCTTCAGAAGGCAGTGAGAGATATCATCAGAATTAATGACAGACTCATGGCAGTCAGACTCCAGTGTAATGATAGGGCAGTATTTATAATCTCAGCCTGTGCCCCACAGCAGGGTTGTGATAATGAGGAAAAGAGTGCATTCAGACAACAGTTGCAGGACCTACTAAATAAAGCAGGGCAACATGAATTGGTGTTGATAATGGGTGACATGAATGCACATATCGGGACAGACAGAACAGGATATGAGGACTGCCTGGGTCCACATGGGTGGAGATACAGGAATAAAGCAGGAGAAGCCATTCTAGACTTCTGTTTGTCAAATGGCTTGATAGTAGCCAACACATGGTTTAGAAAGAGACACAGTCACAAGATCACATACAAGAGTAGCCAACATGCAACTCATATAGACTTCTTAGTAAGGAAAAGGCACTGGGGTAGAATCCATGATTGCAAAGTCATCCCCAGTGAAACAGTCAGCCCACAGCATGAACCACTAGTTGCCAAAATTAGCTGCAAGCACAGGTCATAGAAAGCTCTAAGATCAACAGAGACCAGGCTGAAGACCTGGAAGTTGACTGGAGAGAAAGTACAACACATGGTTTAGAAAGATACTGAACGTATAAGAGACTTTAAGTACCCTTATCTGCACTTTTTTCAAATAATATAGTATTTAAATTGATTTAACTGTGTTGCATGATTATTAACTGAACTGGAAGTTTTGACTCTGTTCTTCAGTTAGTGCTGGCTTGAATTTTATTATTTGTTAGTAATTGCAGGTGTGGGGATAGCCACATCCTTTGATTTCCTGTCCTTGCCTATTTAAGTGGTACAGTTTGAAATATTTTCTGCTTAAAAACCTCAGCTTTGGCGGCTAAGATCTAGCTGTATTCAACTGAACGTATAAGAGAATTTAAGTACCTTTATCTGCACTTTTTTCAAATAATACAGTATTTAAATTGATTTAACTGTGTTGCATGATTATTAACTGAACTGGAAGTTTTGACTCTGTTCTTCAGTTAGTGCTGCTTGAATTTTATTATTGGTTAGTAATTGCAGGTGTGGGGGTAGCCACATCCTTTGATTTCCTGTCCTTGCCTATTTAAGTGGTACAGTTTGAAATATTTCTTCTTAAAAACCTCAGCTTTGGCTGGCTAAGATTTAGCTGTATTCAACTGAATGTACAAGAGAATTTAAGTACCTTTATCTGCACTTTTTTCAAATAATACAGTATTTAAATTGATTTAACTGTGTTGCATGATTATTAACTGAACTGGAAGTTTTGACTCTGTGGAAGTTTTGACTCTGTTCTTCAGTTAATCTTAGTGGCTTTGAAACTGCCCGCCCCTCTTGTAAATTTGTGTTTGGATACTCCTTCTGGGCCCATCTCATTTGCTCACTCAACTGAGTGCAGTGAGATCATATTCTGATTTCAGGCACTCCTACTGTGTACAAAGAGAGCATCTGGGAAAGAGAACAAAAAAAAATTTAAGCTTCTTTCCTGCCTTTCCTGTTAAGTGGTCTAGACTGTTTGTAGGCTTCTGAGCCCCCAAGCCCTTCTGTGTTGGATGGAAGCCTTCTAGCTTAGCTTTGTTTCTTATAACTAGCCAGTTTTCTAGTTTCAGCACTTGTTCAGAACTCATTGTAAGCACTACATAAGCTGCAAATTACTACAGCACTCAACTTTCCTCACTTGTCTAGTGGAAAGCAGTTTTTAGTACTTAATAAATAAGCACTTATCCAGGCATGTCTAAGGGTCAGCGCCCAGTGATTTCTCCTGTCTACCCGATGAATCTGGGCATCTTGGGGCAATGCAGCAATTGCCTCATGTACACAGACAACCCTCTCCTCCTACCACCCAACACTACAAACTGTGAGAAATGCACTTATATAGCCAAACTGGAAGCAAAGCTCTCTTCACCCAAGACTGGACTAGACAGTCAAGAGGAGAAGGTAAACACTTGCACCACACCACACTCATCACATAGTCCCTCAAAACCTACACCACCAAAACACACACATAGAAACACAAAACACACACCTACATTCGCAGAGGCTCTCAATAAAAACCTGCCCAAGCATCAAGGACATCCAAAGCATAAATGCAAGCAAACTCCACCCCCCAACACAACGCAAATGACACACAGCCCACAAACTCAGTGTGCCACTCAACCACAGCCCATAAGGCATAACAACGTACCCAACACTCTAGTCATAGGTGACTCTATAGTCAGGCACACTGATGTTCCACTCACTAGACTAAACAAGGAGAAAGTTACTGTCAGCTGCCTGTTTGGTGCCGGGATCTGCCACATAACGCATGCACTCAGGTCACTCCACAATAAGTACAAATATGACACTGTCATTGTCCATGTTGGTGTGAATGACCTGAGACGTACCTCGCTGGACTACATGAAAAGAGACATGGAGGAGCTCTCCGATCTTGTATTCCAGGCAGGTATGACCCTAACCCTGAGTAGCATCCTGCCATCACCTGGAATGATACCACAGTACAAGGACAAAATGATTGACTTCAACAATTGGCTAAGCTTCTGGTGTCATTCTAAGGGGATCCAGTATTTGTCTGCCTGGGACGACATGATCGACAGTCCACGATGCTTTGCCAGAGATGGCCTACACCTGTCGCCCTTAGGATTCCGGATACTGGCTAAGGCTCTTACCACCCCTATAGTGCCTTTTTTAGGCAAGGTTCAAATGACAAATTCACCACCGTAACAGGTACAAGCAAGCAAAATCTGAGGGTAATGCTACTCAATGCTAGAAGTCTAAACCTCAAAATGCACTCACTCGAGGCACTCCTTAAAATGGAGAACATTGACATCTGTGCAGTGACAGAGACCTGGTTCAAAGCTCCAGAGAGCACCCCTGCATTACCAGGCTTCAATTCATACCAAACCTTTCGGCCACCTAACCCAGAAAGAAGTACTAAAGGCAGAGGCGTGTCCATATTCATTAAGGATATCCACACCTCCAGGCTAGTTGCACAGCATAATGCATCCAAGATTATCCAAGTGCAACTAACTCTGGGCAAGACCGCAATCCACATTGTAGCTTGCTACAGACCCCCCACCATGCCCCAGGATTCACACTCCTCATTTCTTGATACACTGGAAAGTATTAGGGTACAACCCAACACCCTAATAATGGGCGATTTCAACTACCCCACCATTAACTAGGAAAACTACTCATGTACCAACTCTTTTGCTCAACGATTTCTAGAATTCATAAATTCCAACGCCTTGGATCAACTTATTCACATCCCCACCAGGGGCAGCAATATCCTAGACCTGGTCATTACCAACATGGGAAACTGATGTTCCACACCAGAGGTCAATTCCTCGTTGGTCTGATAACCCACCCCCACCCCCAATTAGGGAAACCATCGTAAAAAACTTCTCCAAAGCCAACTTCACACTTCTTAAGACAGAAGTGGCAAACTTCATGACACCCATGCAGATGGACAATAGAGGTATGACTGCCGAATCCTACACAAATGCACTTTATAAGCACTTACACGAGTGCATGGATCATGCTATCCCTAATAGAACCAAGATGTTATCCTCCAAAAAAGGAAGCCATTCTGGTGGTCCTCTGCCATAAACAAACTCTACAACAGAAGAAAGAAACTGTTGCAAAAAAGAGTAAAATCCCATGACTGGAGGAACTCCCTGGTTAACCTCAGTAAGAAGCTGAGATCCCTCATAAAATCCTCCAAAGCTAGTTATGAAAACAAAATAGCCACTGACTCTAAAGACAACCACAAAGCATTCTATAGCTATGTCAAGAATCTACATGGGAACACTCAGATCTGCTCTGAGTTACAGCACAATGGCACTAAATATACAGAACCAACTGATATTGCCAACATCCTAGCAGATAGGTTCAGTGCTAACTTTACCCCCTTCTCACCCCCTAGAGGGCCCATCTCTATACTGGAAGAATGCAAAGTTCCTATAATCACGGCTGCACAGGTAAAAAACACACTCTCCAAAGCCAAGAACACAGCATCCATGGGACCTGACAATATCCCAGGCTGCGTTCTACATGAACTACAGAATGAACTGGCACCCTACCTAAGTACCATGTTCAATCATAGCCTCACCTCAGGCTTTGTACCCACTGAATGGCGCGACGGTTATCCCACTCCACAAAGGGGGAGCCACGACGGACCCCGGGAACTACCACCTCATTAGCCTGACGAGCCTGGTCTGCAAGGCCATGGAACGTATCATCGTGGAACTCATAAACAAAGACATTGGTAATCTCCAAACTCTGGACCCTACCCAGTTTGGATTTGTAAAAGGCAGATCATGTCTCCTAAACCTGATTAACTTCTTTGAAGCACTCACCAAAGCCATAGATGAGGGTAAAATGGTTCACACAGCTTATCTAGATCTCGCCAAGGCTTTCGACACCATCCCCCACTCTGGAATTATAGATAAACTCACTAAACTAGGTATAAATCCCTATGTCACAAGATGGGTTGCCAACTGGCTCACGGACAGAACACACACTGTGAAAGTAGTGGATTCCAAATCCGACATCAAACCAGTGACAAGTGGAGTACCACAGGGTTCAGTCCTGGGTCCTCTCCTGTTTGGTATCTACTTCTCAGAGGTGCAGGCCAATACGGAAGGTCTTTGGCTAACAAAGTTTGCAGATGACTGCAAACTAGGAGCCATAATCAAAACTCCTAATGATGTGGACAAACTACAAAAGGGCCTCACTGAGACAGATACCTGGTGTCAAAGCCATGGCCTGAAGCTCAATGCCAAAAAGTGTACTGTCATCCCCTTTGGTAAAAACTCTGTACCCATGAACTACCACATAGCTGGTAGTCTACTTAATGCTGAAAATGTGATAAGAGACCTTGGGACACAGGTGGACAGTAGTCTCTCCTTTGATAATCACATCGCCACAGTGGTCAGGAAATCCTTCTACGTGGCTCATCTCATCACAAAAGGATTCTCATCCAGAAAAAAAGTGGCCATTGTTCCCCTCTACTCATCACTCATTAGACCCATTATAGAGTACAACGCCCCTTTTGGTATGTACCTCACAAGACATCTACAACAACTGGAAAGACCACAGAAATACCTCACAAAGAGGATTACTGGCCTCAAACAGATGCCCTATGCAGACCGTCTCAAAAAACTACAGCTTTACTCCATCGCATATCGCCTACTCAGGGGCGATCTCTGCCTAACATACAAAGCTATGTCAAACCCAGAGTTGTTGGATATGCTCCACTTAAAGAAATCCTAATCCCCCCGAGCTACACACTCTAGGGACCTAAACCTTGTCACCACAATAAACAAAACATGCTGGAGGGATAGATTCCTGTCCCAGAGACTTCCCATACTCTGGAACAGACTACCTATCTATGTCAAACAGAGCTCCTCATTAGCACTATTCAAGAAAAATCTTGATGATTGGATGGGAAATGGGAAATTCACCCCGAGGATCACTTCTGTGGCTCTGCTCGACAGGGGCACAGGAAAATAATTTTCTTGGGTGGCGAAAGTCAAGGTACATTTTTTGGCTAGGCTTGTATGGGCCAGGGACTTCCCATACTCTGGAAAAGACTACCTGTCTTTGTCAAACAGAGCTCCTCATTAGCACTCTTCAAGAAAAATCTTGATGATTGGATGAGGAATGGGAAATTCACCCCGGGGATCACTTCTGTGGCTCTGCTCAACAGGGGCACAGGAAAATAATTCTCTTGGGTGGCGAAAGCCAGGGTACATTTTTTGGCTAGGCTTGTATGGGCCCTAGGGCTGATAGCCTAGTACCTACCTATGAACCTAAGACAGTCACAAGATCACATACAAGAGTAGCCAACATGCAACTCATGTAGACTTCCTCTTATTAAGGAAAAGGCACTGGGGTAGAATCCATGATTTTAAAGTCATCCCCAGTGAAACAGTCAGCCCACAGCATAAATCACTAGTTGCCACAATTAGCTGCAAACAATGGTCATAGAAAGCTCTAAGATCAACAGAGACCAGGCTGAAGACCTGGAAGTTGACTGGAGCGAAAGTACAACACATGGTTTAGAAAGACAGTCACAAGATCACATATAAGAGTAGCCAAAATGCAACTCAGGTAGACTTCCTCTTAGTAAGGAAAAGGCACTGGGGTAGAATCCATGATTATAAAGTCATCCCCAGTGAAACAGTCTGCCCACAGCATAAACCACTAGTTTCCACAATTAGCTGCAAGCAGTGGTCATAGAAAGCTCTAAGGTCAACAGAGACCAGGCTGAAGACCTGGAAGTTGACAGGAGAGAACATATAACAGCTCAAGGAATTACACAGGACTCTCAGTACCCCAAGAAGAGAAGGAAATAGGTGGAGTTGAACATGAATGACAGTGCCTAAAAACAGCATGTGTTAGGACTACAGAAAAGATATGTGGCCAAGCCAGGTATGGAAATAAGGTGCATAAGGAAAGCTGGTGGTGGAATGCAGAAGTCCAGGAAGTCATCAAAAGAAAGGAGTGCAGGAAGAAGTGGGATATAGAAAAGACTTACCAGGCTAGGAAAGACTACTGGTTGGCTAACAAAGAAGCTAAGAAAGAAGTTGCAATAGCAAAGAAGAGGGCATCAGAGGCACTCTACCAGCTTCTGAAAAGTGACTCAGTAAGTGGCACAAAGAATCTATATCAGGTTGCAGGGCAAAGACAGAAAGATAAAGACAGTCAGATACCCTTCATAAGGGATGCCAGCAACAACCTGCTCACCAGTCCACAGGATACCAAGGCAGATGGAAGGAGTACTTCCAGCAGCTTCTGAATAAAGAAAACTCCACAGAAGCTGTACTGTCCCAGAAACAGTCTACAATGAGAGAAGAAGAGGAGCCCACCCTAGAAGAAGTAAGAACACTAAGGAAAATGAAGACAGGGAAAGCAGCAGGCTCGGATGAGGTCATAACAGATATGATAAAGATGCCATGTGAGATAGGGAAAAAATGGCTCCTGAGGGTACTAATAGCAATGTGGAGAGAAAGATATATCCCAGATGACTGGAGAATAAGCATACTCATTCCAGTGTACAAGAACAAAGGGGACATCCTCAACTGTGGGCAGTACAGAGGCATCAAACTCCTATCACATTGCATGAAAGTTCTGGAGAGGGTGATTGATAAACGGATATGCAGAGTAGTAGAATGTAAGATGGGAGATGAGCAGTTTGGATTCAGATCAGGATGTAGCACAATTGACCAGATGTTTGCAGTGAGACAAATACTAGAGAAGAAGTTAAAGATGAGGAGAGAGTCCAAATGGGCATTCCTAGACTTGGAGAAAGCATATGATAAGGTACCAAGAAAGCTGATGTGGGCAGTACTGTGGTGGTTTGAAGTCCCAGAAACATTGGTAAAATTTGTGCAGGATATGTACAAGGACCAAATGACTCAAGTATGGACAGTGTTCAGCCTCACAGAGGAGTTCCCAATGGGAGTGGGTGTACACCAGGGTTCAGCTCTGAGCCCACTGCTGTTCATACTGGTGATGGACTACATTAGCAAACAGGTCGGAGGGGGCAGATCAACAAAGTTGCTGTATGTAGACAATGTGGCATTACAGGCAAACTCTGAGCTAGAACTTCAGCAAAGGATAGGAGAATGGAATGGAAAACTGAAGGCACATGGGATGAAACTATGCACAGATAAGACGGGGGTAATGACAGCAAATTGGGGAAATCAGAAGAAGCTGAGAATAGATATAGAAGGGAAGATAGTGGAGCAGGTAAACAGCTTCAAGTATCTGGGAGGGGTGGTTGAGGAGAAGGGAAGTCTGAATGAAGAGGTTAAAGCTAGAATCAGAGGGGCTGCAGCCAACTGGCATACAGTGTCAGGTGTAGTCTATGACAGAAGAATTCCAAAGAAGATGAAAAGTAAGGTGTACAAGACAGTGGTGTGACCAGTACTACTGTATGATACAGAAACCTGGGCAGTAAAGGCAGAACAGGTGAAGAAGCTAGGAGTGATGGAAATTAAGTGCCACACTGTGGGACAAATGAAGGAATGAAGGCATAAGGGCAGAAGCCAAAGTAGCTCCAATTGCAGAAAAGACCAAAGAGAACAGATTACGGTGGTTTGGACATGTGCAGAAAAGCAGAAGACAATCTGGTGAAGAAAATTTGGGACAGACAGAAAGAAGGTAAGGGGACGCGAGGATGTCCAGCAAAGAGGTGGACAGACTGTGTGAAAGAAGATCTGCAGCAGTCAGGCATGAGTGTTGAAAAAGGCAGGAGTGTGGCACTGAATGGAGAGAGCTGGCAACAGTTAACATGATACCCTGACCCCATGTGGAAAAAATGGGAAAAAGGGGGCTGATGATGATGGTGAGACACATATGTGTCTCATAGAGGATACTTATGCTTATGCTCTGGAACAGGCTTCCCTTCTATGCAAAGCAGAGTTTATCACTAACCATATTTAAGTGTAACTTTGACCAATGGATGGGATGTTGGAAATTCACCCGGGTCAAGCCCCATGTCTCTGATAACACAGAGGCAGATAATAACACCCAAACTAATATACCCCCATTACAACCTCTAGAAATTTCATAACTAATATATCCCCTCCTAATAAATGCCCATGATGCATAGGGACACAACTGGGTTGGGTTGCATAGCTAGGCTTATAAAGGCCCTGGTGATCGTTAGCCTAATATATACATATGAACCTATGAAAGTATTAACTGCTTGTGAACTGTGTGAAGAACTGAAAACTAATTAATTTATGGTGAGGAAAACTTATTCCAGGCTTTCTTGAAAACAGACTGCTGTGCAAATGTATCTCATTTTCATTTGTATACTCACATTTTACTACTATTTTTTGCACTGTTATTTTAAAGATATGTTTTAGTTTTGAAAGTTTTAGGAGTAGGGCAAAAAGCAAACCTTATGTTTCTTTTAGCTAACATTCACTTGTTCAGATCAACCCAAGATCATATCACAATTGCTTCAGCTCAACGGTTCAAACTGTAAACTGCTTATAGCACTGTCATTTAACACACATACAAGCAAAACTGCAGCACCTGTATGTTACTTCTCAAGAGCTGGTCTGATCTCACAACCTCCCAGAGGAAGAGTGAGACAAGTTCTACATTACCTGTCAGTGATTACTTTTTTCTCAGCAGTACAACAACCCTGGAGTAAGAATAATAAAGTAAGGGAGGGTGAGAAGATGTCCCCAAATAAGAGATACTTTATTTGCTCATATTACTATGAAATTGAATGTTAACCATTTAAAATTTCAGGAACCTAGTTTGGTGTGGTGGTATGTTATTCTGACTCTAGTGCAGAGAGTCCTGGGTTCAAGGATTTTCACACAGAGCTAATCGGAGGAAGGGCACTGAGCAAAATTCTGATCTGTAATATATAACATTAAGTATCCTGTTTTGTTTTGTTTTTTTTGCTTATTTTTACTAGTTATTTATAGCATTTTTATTGTCTGCTGCATACTTTTTACTGTATTTTATAGCTATAAACTAATATGCATGGTTGTATTAAAATGGTCTGCCTCACAGGGCCTGATAAATAAGGTTTTTACTGTCACACTGTTTGCAAATCTTTTCTAGCTAGTTTCACTGTGTGTGAGGAATTAACTGGAAGTTTTGTCCATTTGTTAAACATCTGTTTGTGTTTGTTTCTCCTGATTTCCTGCTAAGGAGTGTATCATATAACTGATTTATTTGCAGTTAAAAGCATTCTCTAGAGTATCCTTGCTCCTTTATCTGTTTAAAACTTTCATTTAAAGGCTCACTGCTGCTTTTCTGCTGTGACAGACATTTCTGTATTTTTTCTACCTAAGTAGTGTAGGCAGTAGCTCTAGCATTGTCAATATTCAGGTTTGTGTTCTGGGCCTAGTTGTCTGTTTCCAGAGGCTGTGTTTCTGAGCACATGTTCCACACAATCTTAGTTTAGCAAAAGCCATTTTGCATTCGGGGAGAGTGAAGTGTTTATGGTCATTGGCTGACTGGGTTTACCTGCACTACAGCTTGGAGTAAGCACCTCATTGGTTCTTTTGAGCTTTTTTTTAAGTTGTTTTAGGTTTCAACTTTCTGTTACTTATAAAGTTACCTTGTGAGTGTTTCTGCCATTTCACAAAGAGCTAATCGGAGGAAGGGCACTGAGCAAAACTCTGATCTGTGATATATAACATCAAGTATTCTGTTTTTTGCTTATTTTTACTAGTTATTTATAGCACTTTTATTGTCTGCTGCATACCTTTTACTGTATTTTATAACTATAAACTAATCCACACGGTTGTATTAAAATTGTCTGCCTCACAGGGCCTGATAAATAAGGTTTTTACTGTCACACTGTTTGTAAATCTTTTCTAGCTAGTTTCACTGTGTGTGAGGTATTAACTGGAAAGTTTCTCCATTTGTTAAACATCTGTTTGTGTTTGTTTGTTCTGATTTCCTACCAATGAGTGTATCATATAACTGATTTGTTTGCAGTTAAAAGCATTCTCTAGAGTCTCCTTGCTCCTTTATCTGTTTAAAACTTTCATTTAAAGGCTCACTGCTGATTTTCTGCTGTGATAAGCATTTCTGTAGTTTTTTTTCTACCTAAGTAGTGTAGGTAGTAACTGTAGCATTGTCCATATTCAGGCTTGTGTTTTGGGCCTAGTTGTTTGATTGCAGAGGCTGTGTATCTGAGCACATGTCCCAGGCCATCTTAGTTTAGCAAAACCTATTTTGCATTTCAGTTACAGTGAAGTGTTTATGGTCATTGGCGGATTGGGGTTACCTGGACTACGGCTTGGAGTAAGCACCTTAGTGTTTCTTTCAAATTTTTTTTTTAAAGTTGTTTCAGGTTTCAACTTTCTGTTAATTAAGAAGTTACCTTGTGATTGCTTCTGCCATTTCACACAGAGCTAATCGCAGGAAGGGCACTGGGCAAAACTCTGATCTGTGATATATAACTTTAAGTATCAAACTTTTTGCTTATTTTTACTAGTTATTTATAGCACTCATTGTCTGCAGCATACTTTTTACTGTATTTTATAGCTATAAACTAATCTGCATGGTTGTATTAAAATTGTCTGCCTCACAGGGCTTGATAAATAAGGTTTTTACTGTCACACTGTGTGCAAATCTTTTCTAGCTAGTTTCACTGTGTGTGAGGTATTAACTGAAAATTTTCTCCATTTGCTAAACATCTGTTTATGTTTGTTTCTCCTGATTTCCTGCCAAGGAGTGTATCATATATCTGATTTGTTTGCCTCCTTGCTCTTTTATCTGTTTAAAACTTACATTTAAAGGCTCACTGCTGCTTTTCTGCTGTGACAAACATTTCTGTGTTTTTGTCTACTCAAATAGTGTAGGCAGTAGTTCTAGCATTGTCCATATTCAGGTTTGTGTTCTGGGCCGAGTTGTTTGTTTGCAGAGGCTGTGTGTCTGAGCACATGTTCCACACCATCTTAGTTTGGCAAAAGCCATTTTGCATTCAGGGAGAGTGAAGTGTTTATGGTCGTTGGCTGACTGGGGTTACCTGCACTACAACTTGGAGTAAGCACCTCATTGGTTCTTTTGAGCTTTTTTTAAAGTTTTTTTAGGTTTCAACTTTCTGTTACTTAAGAAGCTACCTTGTGAGTGTTTCTGCCATTTCATACAGTGCTAATCGTAGGAAGGGCACTGAGCAAAACTCTGATCTGTGATATATAACAGTAAGTATCCTGTTTTTTTGCTTATTTGTACTAGTTATTTATAGCACTTTTATTATCTGCTGCATACTTTTTACTGTATTTTATAACTGTCAGAAAACTATGTATTAATGTGTGTATGCTTAATGCTAATTAGAAACTAAATAAGTTAACACGTTTTTCATTCTATTTTATATGCACTGTTTTATATACAGTTGAGTTTCATATGAGACTGAAAAGATGCTTTTTGAAACTGCAGTGTGCTTTCTGAAACTTGCAAGATGCCCTCTGACCTAGTAATAGCTAGCACAGCAATATTCATGTTTATGCCTTTTGGAAATGTACTTGAGAAGCAGGTGATTATCTGCTAGGTCAGGAAGAAATGAATGAACAATGCTATATTCTGTAATGTAATGATTTTAAACAATCAGCTCTGTTCGAAGTATGAGAACATGTGCAGCTGCAGAAGTTAGAGATAACATAGACAAAAGGACTGTTAGAAAAATGAACTGCAATCTATACTTGCTTTGTGCTCAAATTAGCCATAGTACCTTGAATGGTAACATTGCATATATCTAACCGGTGGTAGCCAAGGCCATGTTGTTTTTCTTAGGAAGTTTCTCACAAAAATTGATAGTACCAGCAGAATATTGTAAAAACAATCACTACTAAATGATGATGACAAAACTTGTGATTCACTACATCTGCTTGGTAGGCAATGTCTTATTAGAAAATGTATAAAAATACCTGCATTTCCTGATTCTAGTTAAACAAACTCTGTATTAGCACGTTTTTGTCTCCTTGCTGCAAGATTAAAGTGCCTTAACCTGAACCTACCGTGTTTTAATCATTTTTAAAGTATATTTTTCCTTTGACAATAACTATAAACTAATCTGCATGGTTGTATTAAAACTGTCTGCCTCACAGGGCCTGATAAATAAGGTTTTTACTGTCACACTGTTTGTAAATCTTTTCTAGCTAGTTTCACTGTGTGTGAAAATTAACTGGAAATTTTCTCCATTTGTTAAACATCTGTTTGTGTTTGCTCTGATTTCCTACCAAGGAGTGTATCATATAACTGATTTGTTTGCAGTTAAAAACATTCTCTAGAGTCTCCTTGCTCCTTTATCTGTTTAAAACTTTCATTTAAAGGCTCACTGCTGCTTTTCTGATGTGATAAGCATTTCTGTAGTTTTTTTTCTACCTAAGTAGTGTAGGTAGTAGCTGTAGCACTGTCCATATTCAGGCTTGTGTTCTGCGTCCAGTTGTTTGTTTGCAGAGGTTGTGTGTCTGAGCACATGTTCCAGGCTATCTTAGTTTAGCAAAACCCATTTTGCATTTCAGTGACAGTGAAGTTTTTATAGTCATTGGCGGATTGGGGTTACCTGAGCTTTTTTATTAAACCTGTCGGTGGATTTTGTGGTTGTTGCTTTTTTTATCTTGTTCCAGTGTGCTGTTGCCTTGTTTTCCATGTCTACTGATCCACAACTCCACTTGCCTCGTATCTTCAGAGACACTATGGATGGAAGTCAGTTATCTTTGGACAATTTCTTGGCAAATACAGCTGAAAGAGGTGAGCGACAAGCAGCCCAGAGAAATGTAACCGATAACAATACTGTGTGGGAGAAATGGGATGAGGACAGGAGAAAGCGGTCCTCTAACCCATTTTCTTGCGTGGGTAGAAAAATACCTCTAGCTGTTAACACAGAGAACAAAGTACTTTTTGATGACCTTGAGAAAAAAATGTGGAAGGAGACTGCTACTTATTACAACATTTGCGGTCTGCAAAAGTATTTGGAAACCGAAACTACACCGAGGGGTTTGAGGGTTTTTAAGGAACCCACAACCCCGTTTGATCTAACATCAGAAGCAGATTGTGCGTTCCATAAGAGATGGGTGAATGCTGCTCATAAATGTGTGACCGAATGGTTACACATTTTAATAGAACGAGATCAACTTAAACAAAAAGAACTGTGTCTAGAAATTAAAAGACTGTGTGTTGACTTAACTAGCAATGTGCCTATATCCACGTTTGAAGAATTTCTAAAACAGACTAATTTAAAACTTAAAGAGTACGAGGTCACTTTAATTGAAAGGAAAAAAGGAAAGCTGATACGTGATGTGCGTGATTATGAAAACAACAGAGCTTTCCTTTCTAGAGCTCAACGTAGCAAGGGGCATAAGCAAGTTAGGTTTCCACCCAACTTACCTGGAAACCAGTCACATTATTCTTCAGCGTCGGAAGGCGGATACACCTCGTTTGAAGATGACAACTTTGATTCTGACTACCCTGTGCTCCCTCCAGCTGAACAAACGGAGAATTTTCGACAAACCTTTCGTGGCGACTCGAACACAAACTTTCGACATGCTCAAGGACAAAAGCGTACACGTGACCAGTTCTCCAATGCAGGGGGACAACGTTCTGGACAGAGGGGATTCAAACGTGGTAAACGATGACTATGAGTCTGATTTTCATAACATTAACACTAAAGAATATGTGATTAACTTGTCTGGCTATAATTTTAATAATGTTGAGCTAGCTGTGTTAAATAAGGGGCTGAAATTTATTCCCACTGTGGTTACAAGACTGCATGACATCCAAAAGGATGTATACTTGTTTGGTAGAAAATTACATCTTAAATATTTTTTTAAAGATAATCAAGTTTTTCATTCTACCTCATGTAATGATAGTAGTAGTAGTTTGTCAGATAGCTTTCATTCATGTGTATCAGATGATGTTATTAATGCTTACTACAACTTTGATACAACCAAGGTTCCTTCTTCAAGCAATTTTACTCCTAATAGTCTCAATGTGGATGTATGTAATTGTGTTAATTTGATCAACTATTTTACTGAAATTGCATATAAAGAATTTATGAGTCAAAAATCTAATATTAACTATAACATGCAATATAAGGAATGGAAGGCCTTAATGACACTTGCTGGGTTAAAAAATATTATATTTAAGCCATCCGATAAGGGTAACAAATTGGTAGTGATGGAGTCCACTAACTATTTAGTTATGTGTATGGAACATTTGAGTGACACCAGTACATATAAAGTAGTGGACTCTAACACATATTTATCCTCCATTGATGAATATTTGAATCTTATTAACAAAGGTGTTAGATTAGGTTACTTTTCCCAGACTGAGGCTAAGAACAAATTCAAAGTAGATGGCTGCACAATGGCTCTATTTTATTGCCTGCCAAAAATACATAAGAATTTGTTAAGACCTCCAGGTAGACCTATAGTCTCAGGTTGTCATTACTTTTTACATAATTTAGGTATTTTTTTACATTATTTTCTTTTGCCTTATGTAACTAAGTTACCTTCATATATTACAGATGTTTTTGATTTTTTGAAAAAATTAAGAATGTAAAGTTTAAACAGAATATGCGGTGGGTTACAATTGACGTGAAGAGCCTATACACAAATATTAAACATCAATTTGGTATAGAAGCTATTAGGTTCTTTCTAGGGGATTCCCCAGCTACGGAATATATAGTTGAATTGATCTACTTTTCATTAACACATAATTTTTTTGAATTCAATAACATTATTTACCAGCAGGTACAAGGTACGGCTATGGGGGCTGCTTTTGCCCCCATGTATGCCAATCTTGCCATGGGGCTATTTGAGTTAGAAATCATCTACAAACATAATTTTTTTTGTACACATGTAATTCAGTATTATAGATATGTGGATGATTTGATATTTTTGGTGGATGGTAGTGAATCTGCCATTATGGATTTCTTTACCGATCTGAATAACAACAGATGGATGCTACAATTTGATGATTTGAAAATTGGGACCAGTGTTCCTTTTCTAGATGTAGTTTTGGATATTTCTGATGGTACGAATTTGGTTACCTGTATTAACAGAAAATTTGAAGGGGGTTTCAATATGTACATGGCACAAGTGGTCACCCCCCACATATACTAAATGCTCTTCCATATGGTGAGATGTTAAAAATACATAGACTTTGTAATAAGTCTGAAGTTTTTTATAAAGAATTAAAATCTATGGTGCAATCTTTCACAGCCAGAGGCTATAGTAATGAGATTTTAAATAATAGCTTTAATAGATTGTTTGGTAGTAAAAAAGACATGGGTCCCAAACGTCCTGTCTTACATGGGCCTGATGTTAACCTGTATAGTAGAATACATGACAAAAAGGAGACTATATATCTTGTAACCACCTTTGGCTGTTTTACTAGTAAATTTATAGAAATTGTTATCCAATTCTGGAACTATTTATGTTCCTTAAATAGTGTACAACATTGGTTAAAGTTAAATTTACAATTTTCATATCGTAGGGGTAAAAATATCAAGGATTTTTTGGTTAGAAGTAAATTTAATTTACCTCCACTTGTTTTGTATAAAGAACCTGATAAGATTGGTACATTTTCCTGTGGAAAATGTAAAGCCTGCAAATTCATTGTGCCATTTTTTGATTTTATTAATGATATAAAATTTAGTATTAAAAATTCTTTTCACTGTAACACAGTAGGTGTTATTTATTGCTTACAATGTCCATGCAAAAAGTTTTATATTGGGGAGACAAAAAGGGCGTTTAAGACAAGGCTTTTAGAACACATTAGAGACATAAATAATTGTAATGAAGAAAGCCCAATAGCTTTACATTTTGCACATTTTCATGGGGGTATGAGTAATTATCTTAGAGGTACTGTTCTAGAACAAGTTTGTTTATCTACAAATTATAAAGTGGATATTAAGACAGTTTTATTAAAAAAAGAAGCAATGTATATTTTAAAATTTAAAACAATGTCTCCATATGCGTTGAATGAAGACTTTGATTGGAAGGCATTGCTTAATTGATTGTTAATGTTTAAATGGTTAATTAGTATTTGTACTTGTGTATATATATAGTTACAGTTTTTCTGTGCATTATACTCCTTGAAGGCTTTGGCCGAGACGTCAGAGAATTGAAGCTTTTTTATTAAACCTGTCGGTGGATTTTGTGGTTGTTGCTTTTTTACCTGAACTACAGCTTGGAGTAAGCACCTCAGTGGTTCTTTTGAGTTTTTTTTTAAAGTTGTTTCAGGTTTCAACTTTCTGTTAATTAAGAAGTTAACTTGTGAGTGTTTCTGCCATTTCAGACAGAGCTAATCGCATGAAGGGCACTGAGCGAAACTCTGATCTGTGATATATAACATTAAGTATCCAGTTTTTTGTTTATTTTACTAGTTATTTATAGCACTCATTGTCTGCTGCATACTTTTTACTGTATTTTATAGCAATAAACTAATCTGCATGGTTGTATTAAAATTGTCTGCCTCACAGAGCTTCATAAATAAGGTTTTTACTGTCACACTGTTTGTAAATCTTTTCTAGCTAGTTTCACTGTGTGTGAGGTATTAATTGGAAATTTTCTCCATTTGTTAAACATCTATTTGAGTTTTCTTGTTCTGATTTCCTGCCAATGAGTGTATCATATAGTTTACCACTCTCCGTCTCTACTGGTATCCTGTTCTTATACTTGGTGGCTTTGCAGTTGCCCGCCCCAACTGTAAATTTGATCTGGGGCACTCTTCCCAGTCTAGTGTCATTAGCTCATTCTACCTAATACAGAGAGAAGATATGAAAAGGTTAACCCACTTAGTTTCTTAACCTCAAATTATCTTCTGCTCCTCCTTTCTCCCTTTCCACTTTACTAAAAAAAAAAATTCTAAGCTTCTTTCCAGCCTTTCCTGTAACTAGTCTAGTCCAGATACAGATTTGCTGTATCCAGGACTGTTTGTAAGCTTCTGAGTAGTGCCAAAGTCTGCTCTTCAATTTTTCCATTAGATCTACTAGTTCTCTCTTCTCCTGCACTTTTACTAGTTTATTAGTCTAGCACTTTACCAGACTTTTTGTAGCAATTATTATAGCACACAAAAGTGCTACCAGCACTAAACGTTCTACAAGGAAACACCTCCAGTACTTATTATTAATACCCACCCCTCCTGGCATGTCTAAAGGTCAGTTCCCTGTGCATTCTCCTATTAATCTGGTGAGCCAGGGCATCCTGAGGCAATGTAGCAACTGCCTCATGTACACTGACAACTCTCTCCTCTTACCTCCCAACACTCAGAATTGTGAGAGATGCACTTATATATCCACATTGGAAGTCACGCACTCTCCAGCCAAGACCGGAATTGCTGGTCAAGAGGAGAAGGTCAACACTTGCACCACACCACATGGAACACATAGCCCTCCAGAACACACACCAGTACTGCCTTCACATAAAAACGCAAACCACACACCCACCTTCACGGAGGCTCTCCATAAATATCTACCCAAATAGCAGAGACCTCCAAGGCAGAAACATACTCAACCACCACAACACAACACTAATCATGAGACAGATAACTCTCCTAAACAGTGTGTCACTCAACCAAAGCCCTTAAGGCAAAAGAGCATGCCCAACACACTAGTCATATGTAACTCGATTGTGAGGCACACTGATGTCACACTCACTACGTTGAATAAAGAGAAAGTAACAGTCAGCTGCCTGTCAGGTGCCAGGATCTGCCACATAATGCATGCACTCAGGTCCCTCAACAACAGCTACAAATATGACTCTGTCATTGTATATGCGGGTGTGAATGACCTGAGACATACCTCCCTGGACTACACGAAAAGAGACATGGAGGAGCTCGCGGATTATGTAGCCCAGGCAGGTATGACCTCAGCCCTGAGCAGCATCCTACCATCATCCAGAATTATACCATAGTACAAGCAGAAAATGATTAATTTCAACAATTGGCTAAGTTTCTGGTGTCATTCTAAGGGGATCCAATATCTGTCTGCCTGGGATGACAATGACTGACAGACCTCCTCAGTAGGAGCAGTATTTACAATCCCCCATTACATCCAGTCATTGGCACTTTTGAGGCAATAGTTACCAGCGACATTTATGACACTTTTGAAAGGTCAAAAAGGTTGAATAAAGTCAACAACTTAAATGAAAAGGAGTTAACACTATTGGAAAACTTAAGAAAAGAGACAAATTTTAGGTTCATGCAACCGGACAAAGGTGGTGGAATGGTGATTTATTACCAGGAAGCTTACACCAACGCTTTAACTGACCTACTGATGGATGAGAACACTTATACCACTGTGTCGTATAATGAGATTCAAATAGCCTACAGAAGAATAGACAGTTGGTTGGAAGAATATTTTATTGAAAGCAGAATTGGGAAAGAAACATATAATTTTTTGAAACAAACACATCCTTATATACCTCAAATTTTTGCAATACCAAAGATACACAAAAATATTTTGAAACCTCCTTTCCGCCCTATAGTTTCTGCAAAAAAGTCCAAAACTCACCCTTTAGCCGTTTTCATTGACCATCAATTAAAAGAAATTGTCAAGACCCAAACACATTTGGTGCAAGATTCTTGGGACTTTTTGGGTAAAATTACAGACAATCTATGGTCAGAGGCAGTCAAATTTGTGACCATAGATGTTAAAGATTTGTTCACCTGCATACCCAGAATTACGGGTTTTGAATATTTTGAGAATTGCGTACACAAATATTTTAAGTCATCTTTGGATAACAAGAAATTAGTATTAGAATTGACTGAAATAGTCCTTGACAACAATTTTATTACATTCCAAGGGGAACATTACAAACAGATTACAGGGGTGGCTATGGGGGCAGCCTGTGCCCCCATATATGCCAATTTGGTTCTTCTTGAGTGGGAAGAGAAATACATTTTTACCAGCCCGTATATGAAAAATATAAAAATATATCTTAGATTCTTGGATGACATTTTTCTATTATGGGAGGAGGACACCCCAGATGATTTAAATGAATTTATGATCTATATAAATCAAACCACTACATTTTTGTCTTTTACCCACAAAATTGAACACCAAAGCATAAATTATCTGGATATTACCCTGAGTAAAATTGCTACTGGTTTCAAATCTAATATTTTTCGTAAAAAAACATGGTGTAACAGCTATTTACATTTCAATAGCCAACATCCCTTACACCAAAAGAAAAGTATTATCAAGGGTCAGGCAGTTAGAATAGCGAGGATGACCTCACAACATCAAGATTTACAGAATGAATTTTCTTTTTTAATGAAAAAATTCTTGGAAAGGGGCTATCCTACACAATTTGTTGGTGACATTTTGGAAGAAGTATACCATGGATGGGGTAGTAAATATATACCATTATTAGGTAAGAAGTTTATACCGAAAGAGAACAAGTTAGACAATTCTACGAACTACATGGGTGCTTGTATGGTAGAATATAATGGTTTTTCAGACTGTTTCACCAATATAATTAAAAACAATTGGTCTATTTTTAAGACCAATAAAGAGATTTACCAGACAGTTGGAAAAAAAACAACATTTATATATAAGACTGCATTAAACCTCAAAAGACTTTTCGAAATTGGAAATACAAAATTTGATAAAAAGGAAGGCACCACAAAATGTGGTAGGTGTAGACAATGCACATACATTAAGCTGTGGAAACAAAATTGGAAAATGGCTTAGAAAGTAAAATTGCCTTTTGTAAAGGTAATTGTCGAAGTAGGATGTTAGTGTACCTGGCTATGTGTTCCAAATGTCCCTCCTTTTATGTAGGTAAGACTGAGAGGACCCTCAGAGAAAGAATCTATGAGCATACCCATGACATTAAAAAGAGAAAGGAGACGAGTGCATTGTTTAAACATTCTGTTGAATGTGTAGGTTTCGTAGACTTCAAGTTTGGAATCTTGGAACTTATTAAAACAGACCCAAGGGGAGGTGATGTAAAGAACATTTTACTTCAGAAGAAAATCAAATGGCAACTGAGGTTAAAATCAAACATCCCCCCGGGGCTTAATGAGTACACCAACATAAAAGCCATTTTAATAGATAAAGCTTCGAGAGTTTAAATATCTGTCATTCGCAGTTAGACATACACAGCTCGATCAATCCATGATTTTACAAAAAAGCATTTCTTCATAAAAAGCATTTCTACATACACCTTTGGAAACATTATATACAGTATGGGTAGAATTAAATTCCTAGGTGCAGATTTATTTTTACTATTATTGAATATTCAACACCAATTTAAAAATTCCTATCTGGCTATGTGTTTTAATACAATTGTATATTTAATATTTAAAAGTTTGTTCATTTTTATTTTTAATATATTTATATATATATAAAAATGTACATTTGTTTTTATAAATTAATTCAAACTATTTAACATCAAACAAGTTCATTAATCATATACAACACACACTGAACTTGTATAAAAATATTTGTAAACATGATTAACCAAAAAGTTTTTATATAACACACAAAAAATTTTTTTATAATATACAATGTTTTTTTCATTGATCTATGTATGTATTTTTAAAAGCGTACAGTTTATTTTGTTTTTAAAATATTTTATATTCATTCATATGCTTAATTCATAGTCTTCATAGTTTACATTCACCCCAGGCGTTTATACAACACATATAATAAAAAGCACAGTATAAATATATTCATTTTATTTCATTTTATTAAAACAACATTAAATTTAGAACATTATTAAAAGAATAGGCACACAGCACTTTACAATGTGAATTCACGGGTCATTTTCTGTTTCATTTTAAAACCAAACTACTTTATATGGTATAACACTTATTAATTTTGAGCGATTGCTTTAAAATGCCATATGAAGTTGTTTTAAATATGTAATTGTTATTCAATTTCCAGGTTCAATCAACCTATTTATTCATCAATTAACTTTTTAAAAAAACTGTATAAAAACAACAGGCACCTTACATTCAGTATTCTGATTAAGTCTGCATACGGCAGACGAAAGCGCTAAATCTGTACAAACTGTTTTCATTTTCGTGATTAAAAATATTGTGGTCTGTTCACACGGAATTTTTATTTGTTTTTGGTTGAGTATTATATCTGTTGTGAATAGACCTCGATGCTTTGCCAGAGATAGCCTGCATCTGTCACCCCTGGGCTTCCAGATACTGGCCAAGGCTCTTGCCACCCCTATAGTGCCTTTTTTAGGTGGTGTTCCAAAGACCAAATTACCACCATAACAGCTACAAATAAATGCAATCTGAGGGTCATGCTGCTCAATGCTAGAAGTCTAAATCTCAAAATGCACTTGCTCGAAGCACTCCTTAAAATGGAGAACATTGACATTTGTGACACCTGGTTCAAGGCAGCAAAAAGCACTCCTGCACTAGGCTCCAGAACTTGGACTGAAGTTCCAAAGGTGGTGGTGTTTCCATATTCATAAAGGATGCGCATACCTCCAGACTAGTAGCGCAACATAACGCATCTGAGTTACTTCAGGTGCAGCTAACATTGGGTAAGACAGCGATTCAGATTGTAGCCTGCTATAGGTCCCCAACCATGTCCCGTGACACACAATTCACATTCCTAAGCACCCTGGAGAATAGTAAGGTCCAACCTAACAGTCTCATACTGGGCGACTTCAACTACCCCTCCATTAACTGGGAAAACTACTCATGTAATAATACACTTGCCCAGCATTTCCTGGAATTCATTAATTCCAATGCCCTGGACCAGCTCGTTCTTACCCCCACTAGAGGTAGCAACATCCTTGACCTGGTCATTACTAACATGGGTGATCACTGCCCTACACCACTAGTCAACTCCTCCCTGGTTGGATCAGACCACAAACTAATCACCTTGGAAGTCCAGATCCCCCCCACCCCCTGCAAAGGCAACCACCATGAAAAACTTCTCCAAAGCTAACTTTGGGGTCCTAAAAACAGGTGGCTAACTTCATAGCACAAATGCAAATGGAGATCAGTTGCATGACCGCTGAATCATACACCAATGCACTGTATGAACACATACACAAATGCATGGATCTCGCCATACCGAACAGAACCAAGACGTTCTCCTCCATAAAAAAGGAAGCCAATCTGGTGGTCCCCTGCCATAAACAAACTCGACAACAAAAGGAGGAAACTGATGTGGAATAAGGTGAAGTCCCAAGACTGGAAAAACTCCCTTATCAGCCTCAACAAAAAGTTGAGATCCCTCATCAAATCCTCTAAAGCTAGCTATGAAAACAGAATTGCAGCAGATAGTAAAGACAACCACAAGGCCTTCTGTAGTTATGTAAAGAATCTCTATGGCAATACCCAGATTTGCTCTGAGCTACTGCACAATGGTACCTCCTACACCGAGCTGACAGATATTGTCAATATACTGGCCAACAAATTAAGTGCCAACTTTACCCCCCCCCCCCCAAGGGACCAGTCACAACACCAGTAGATTTCCAGGCACCCAGTATTACTGCTGCACAGGTTAAAACAGCACTGTCCAAGGCCAAGAATACAGCTTTTATGGGACCTGACAATATCCCTGGCTGTGTTCTACATGAGCTACAGAGTGAACTGGCACCTCACCTGTGTGCCCTGTGCAATCACAGCCTCACCTCAGGCTTTGTCCCTACCAAATGGTGCACTGCTACAGTCATCCCTCTCCAAAAAGGAGGAGTGATTACAGACCCTGGGAACTATCACCCCATTAGCCTGACGAGTCTGATATGCAAAGCTATGGAACGCATCATCATGAACCTAATAAACAAGGATATAGGGAATCTCCAAACTCTGGATGTCACACAATTTGGTTTTGTGAAGGGTAGATCATGCCTGCTCAACTTGGTCAACTTCTTTGAGTCAGTCACCAGAGCTGTGGATGAAGGCAAGGTGGTTCATACAGCCAACTTTGATCTGGCCAAGGCCTTTGATACCATTCCCCACTCAGGAATCACAGGAAAACTCACTAAGCTAGGCATCAACCCCTATATTACTAGGTGGGTTGCAAACTGGCTCATAGGTACAATCCACAGTGTGAAAGCATCTGACTCCAAGTCAGATTGCCGACCAGTCACCAGTGGAGTCCCACAGGGTTTGGTCCTGAGTCCTCTCCTGTTTGGTATCTACTTCTCTGAAATCCAGGCCAACATGAAGGGACTCTGGCTGACAAAGTTCACAGACAGTTGCAAGTTGAGAGCTATTATTAACTCCCCGAGTAATGGTGACATCCTACAGAAAGGCCTCACTGAGACCAACGACTGGTGTCAGAACCATGCTCTTAAGCTCAATGCCAAAAATGTGTCATCCCCTTTGGGAAAAACCCATTTCCTATGAATTACCACATCGATGGTAGTCCACTGAACACAAAAGGCATTATAAGAGATCTGGGAACATAGGTTGACAGCAACCTCTCTTTTGACCACCACATTGCCACTGTGGTCAGAAAGTCCTATGTAGTACATCTCACTACTAAGGGTTTTACATCCAGGAAGAAAGAGGTCATTGTCTCCCTCTACTCTTCCCTCATTAGGCCAGTCATTGAGTACAATGCCTCATTTGGCATGTACCTTACTAAACATCTGCAACAACTGGAGAGCCTACAAAAGTACCTCACAAAGAGGATCCTAGGCCTTAAACATTTGTCCTATATGGACAGACTAAAAAAACTCCAACTATTCTCTGTCTCATATCGCCTACTTAGACGCGATCTCTGCTTGACTTACAAAGCCATGTCTGACCCACCTCTGTTAGAAATGCTACATCTAAAGAAATCCCAATCCCTCCGCACCACACACTCCAGAGACCTCAACCTCATTATCACAATCAACAGAACATGCTGGAGGGATAGGTTCATAACCCAGAGACTGCCCATGCTCTGTAATAGACTTCCCATACATGTCAAGCAAAGCATCTCACTGTTCCTCTTCAAGAGAAATCTTGATGATTGGATGGGAAATAGAAAATTCACCCCAGGGATCATTCCAGTGCCTTTACTTGACAGCGGCACTGGGTGGCACGGTGCCAGGGCACTTCTATGGGCTAGGCTTGTAAAGGCTCCAGGGCCATTAGCCTAGTACACACCTATGAATCTATGAACCTCCAGAGCAGGTCCCAAAACATGGAGACTGAATAGCAGAAAAAGAGACATACATACACTAAGTCCGAGATGGTAATTTCTCTGAATGTTCCCTTTTTTTTTGAGGTATGGCAATCTCAAAGTTGATATTTATAAATTCATGGGGTGCAGGAGGGCCTGCCTCCTTGCAAAAAATAAGTTCAAAGGAGAAGGGTGATGTTTAAGATTCACTCTTTTCCTGGGTTTTCATTTTTTTTTTTTTTTGGCTTGTTGGCACTCTGCATTTCAAGTGCCGACATTGCAATAGGGACCCAACTGAACCCAGGTACTCAACAGGCATGTACATAAGCTCAATATACAAGTTGTTGTTACTGAGCTTTTGTGATAGAAGCTCAAATGTGTCAAATAGATATAATAGACTTTGCTTTCTGTGAGGTCTACTTTGAGAGATGCAACCAGACTTTTGCACTAAATTAGACAGTACTGAGTGGCAATTTAAAAAATGTCAGAGAAAAAGGTGGCTCTGCTAAGTGCCAGAACATTTAACAATAAAATGGGTGATCTAGAACCATTACACTCTTTTTCATTAACCTCCATTGTCTGGTGCTGCACATATCCATATATTCTTCATCGGGGTTGAACATAATCATGTTGTGATCCTCCATGTGGGCCCTCCTCTACAGAAACAGAACAATCACAGTTATTAAGTACCCCTAAAATTGCCATTTTACTTTCAAGAGTAGTGAGATACCTAAATAGAGTATCATATATATAGTCTTGGATATGGGATCTTTATGGAATGGAGGAAGGGGAAACTTATATGGGCTGAAACAAGTACAATGTCACATTTAATGCTGATTTGCTCATTTTCTCAACTATCCAGAGGAAGAAGTGCTTGCAGCCAGAAATAATCTTAGCTGCATGCAGAAAGTACTGTTGTGTAAATAAACTTACTATCAGAGTAGATGTTCAAACAGATAACTGTGCTGTAGTCTAAGCCCCAACCACCAGGCCGCAGACCAGTACTGGGCCATGGATCATTTGGTACCAGGCCTCACAGAAGCTTTTATGCAGAGAATGAAACAAAAAAGTGAATGTGTGTATGTATGTGTATGAGTGTGTTTTTGTTTCTGTCTGCGTGTGTGAGTGAATGCTTGCATGAAAGCAGAATGTATGTGTGAGTGAAAGCAGAAGAGACTGTGTATGCAGAATGAACAGTGAATTAGATCGAGCTGTTATTTTACACTTGCTAAGCAGCGCTTTTGCTGTTTACTGAGTGTAAAATAAAAATAAATGAAATAGAAAAAAAAAGTGTGTGTGTGTGTGTGTGTGTGTGTGTGTGTGTGTGTGTGTGTGTGTGTGCATGCATGAGAGACACAGAGTGAGAGAGAGTGGAGAGTGAGAGCGATCCCTGACAGCAGCAGCAATTAAGAGGTTTGCACACCTCTCGACCATACCTCTCAATTTCTCACACAATAAATTTGGATTAAGCCACAAATAATAGGGAAAGATTTTAAATATTGTTCTTACAAACGTAAAAGGTTGCTAGATTCAGAAAAAGGTTTCCATTAGGTTTGTGTACCTCTCAACCATACCTTTCAACCTCTCTCACAATAAATCTGGACAGATACACAAATAACAGGGACAGATTTTAAATGTTGCTCTTATAAACTTAGAAAGTTGGTAAAATAAGCACTGAAAACCCTGCTTCCATTTCCAACATCCTATCTTTGTGAAGCGAGGTTTTCAGAAATGTCTGCAACCAAAATGAATTATACTGGACATAAGGAACACACTTCGAGTGTTATTGTCTCCTATCACCCCTACATGGGACCATCTTGTTGCAGGGAAACAAGCTCAGTGCTCCCACTGATTATGTGTTATTGTGAGTTGTACTTATTATGCACTTTACTATGCTTTATTTTTATGTGAGCACACGATGGCCAGTCCATGGAAAATTGTCTTATATGAAACCGGTTCTTGGTGCAAAAAAGGTTGGAGACCACTGGTGTAAGCTATAAGGGACAAACTTGTAATGTACTATTTGTCCAGCCAGCTTCCAAAGCTTTAGGACACCTTCCACATGGCCTAGCAGCTGTACAGTTTTGGAAGAATGATATAAAACCAGTGGGTTAGGTACCAAACCTTCATAGCTTTCTTGCCATTGAACAGCATGCTCCTTTTGGTTTTGAGTGATCAGCGGCCACCTAGTCATTCTCCAGGACTGGGCAGATAAGTACCTCATTGGGTTAAACCTTCAAAATTATCATTTTTGTGAGGAAAAGTTTTTCCTTTCCTGTGAAAAATTAGGGCTAGGTATTATTTTTGGTTATTGTCACCAAAATGTTTTATCAAAACATAGGAAGCCGCTAAGGTCCAAGAGCAAGGGATATCATCTACAGCTGTTCAGCTTCCCTCTTTGGGGTAAGCAGAACCACTCTGGTCAGCATCAGGGACAAGAGTGGTTATACCACTTCTCAAACCGCACAGTGGTTGGAGTGCATGGAAGGTGCCCTAAAGCTTTGGAAACTGGCCTGTTATTCATTCCTTGTTAGGATGTGTCCCAAAAACTTACAGTACTGCAACAGCAATCTAATAAACATCCCCTAGTCTCTTCCCAACAGGATAGGTCGGCTGACATAAGCCAGCCACTTCCACTCCCCACGTGACTCCTCCAGCACCCAAGACATTAACTAAACTTTGTCAGTCAGGGTAAGAGTCAGGACTCCATCCCTCAAAGCCATGCATGCTGGCAAGTTTCTCTTCTGCTTAGAAGCTAGTGATATTTCTATGGTTACTGAAACCTCTCTTCAAGATCCGAAATGCACAACAAGTATAACATAGTACATCTGATGGAACAGCTGGTAGTGTCTCGATATTTGTAAAAGAACACCTAAAAACCATCAGGCAAGAAACTAATTCAGGACTAAAAACTGCTCATACAATAAATAGCATAAACTGTACTGAATCTACCATATGCCATATATATATCCCTTACAGAGTATGAGGAAAAGTCAAGTATGTAAAATAAATGAAAATGTAATATATTTGGAGAATGTTAACTACCCAAATACTGACTGAGTTGACCACTCAAAAATTATCAAATATGAATTGATCATGTTAATCAAATAGCATGAAATCCATCTATGGATGATAGCAGCTTATATACCATACTGACAAAATGAGACTTCTACTCCACACCTATGATTAAATCTCTTGTATTTAACACAAATCATGATACCATCATATTTAACCTAACAGTAAAATCAAATTCATAAATAAATTATCCTTTCTAGAGTCCACCATTGAAATGTATGATGCATGAATGACATAATTCTGGAAACAGACTGCAGTACTGTTCTCAGTGACCCAAGTAAGTCTACTCCAGACATCATCAATGGGTTCTATGATATTCTTAATTTTTGCATTCCTAAACACAGAGGTAAGACTAAAATATCCATGTAAATGAAAAAAACTGTGGCAATCCAAAATGAATATGATATACAACAAGGAAACATTCCTACAATGGGGTTAGGCCAGGTTCTGGGAGAGGATGGTCCCCTGTCCCCTGTTGTAGAAGGAAGTATTAGTCAACAAAAAAACACAAAAACTGACAGGCCAAAATACAGGCATAAAAATGATGAGTGGACTACTGAGAATAAGGAAAAAATTGTGTGTTGCTGCTATTATATAAGAAGCCCAGAATTTCCAGATAGAAGATATTCAGAAATTTAGAAGAAGACTGTCAAAAGCTTCAGATGCTAATATGAACTCATTAATACAACAGATCTATGAAAAACATTACATAGATGAAAAAAAACTTTCAGGGACCTGGAAAAAGAATTGTAATAATCTAGAGAATAAAATCCAGAGATTTTTGAAAGGTATAGAAATCAAACATGGATGGAAAAGAAAATGAGATCTGATATGGTGAAATGTTTATACAAAGGAGTAAGCAAAACTAGTCAATTCAAAAAAACAACACCAAAGATATTTGAAGAGAAATACAGGCAATGGCAACCGGATATGGAAATTGTCACATTGCAAAAAGTAAGAAAACAAAGGGGGAAGTAGAAAAGAGGATCAGTACTGGAAAAGTTAATGAAATGAAAACTGAAGTTATGGATTACCTGCAAATTGAAGGCTTTCGTGTAGAAATCCAACACAGGTAATGTCACAACATGATGAAACAATGACTCCCCAAACTAAGGAGAAACAGTTGGAGCAGGAGGCATCTGAAGACTTGTCAAGGATGATGCTCTGAAACCTTCTGTAGGAAACTGGTACAAAAGTTGAGTTGAAGTTGCACACAAAGGGAAGGAACAGGAAACAGTGGCAAATCTGACATAAGCAATGTGGTACACTGATGGGCCAATGAGTTCCCATATGAAGGCGCAGCAGATGACTTAGGATGCATCTGAAGGATATGTCACGGAAAGACGTTCTGGAACTTTCTGTAGAATGCCCAAAGAAAATGAAGGGCAAAATGATCAAAAGAAAAGGCTGCTTGATTTAATAGTGATGGACAGACATATTAAGATTGATGAAAGAAACAGAAATAAAAGTCTGGGATAATAATTGAGCACAGTAATCAAGACCATTAAGATACATTCATGTGATATGACAGAAGTAAATAAGATATATTACTGTATAACTAAATTAATAACAGATAAAGTCTTACCACAAAAACATAGAGCAATAAGGGAAAGGAAGTGAAGAAATAAAACTGCACCATGTTAGCATCACATACAGAAAACTGTGATGTAATTAAGATGATAAGACTACAGAAGAGGGAAGAGATCAATAAAATGCTTAGAAAGATAAATGTGGTAAAAGCAATGCACAGTATCAAAACAGAGTAGGATTTATCGTACACTGTTGCAAATAATTAACTGAAGACTTCAGTACAGGTAGAAAAACTTACAAGCTATGCAGACAAATATAAAGGAAATGTACAAAATAAGCAATTAATTGATTCAAAAAACGTGTTATAGGAAATTGAGAAACAAAGTGAAAGGAATAGAATCACCACCCAAAAAAAAAGAAGAAATAGACATATTTTTTGAGAAATATTTATGAAGACCCTGTGGAACATAAAAAATATGCTGACTAGATATAAATATTAAGTAAGGAGTTCAAATGTAGAGGATATGAAATGTAATGACATAAAGGCCAGAGAAACTGAAACATTAAGAAAAGTGACTAACTGGAAAACCCCAGGTACAGATGCAGTACCTACCTTTATACAAATATTTAGCCATAAGTACAAATTACTTATATGTGCCTCCTGAACAGACATCAACCCAATAAACAGGAACAATGGTACTTCTCGTGAACAGTGAAGTTGTAGGCCATCCAAAAGCTACAGCCCAATAACTTGCCTTCTGACCATATACAAAATACGTACTGGAATTGTTGCAGACAAGAGTTTATATCATTTGGGGAAAAAAACTCAATCATGGCAATAAAACAAAAGGGTAAGAAAAGAAAGTCACATAGAAATAAATGATCATTAGTGGATAAATAAAGCCATAATAGAGAATTGTAAAATGGGGAAGAATTTAAGTATGGCATGGACAGATTACAAAAAAGATTTTGACACTATCCCACATTCATGAATAAAGGAGTATAAGACGTAACCTACATTGATCAGTTACATTACTGTGACCATGAAACAGCAGTAAACCACTTTGCAGTTAAGCCATGCCAAGGGCAAATTTTTATACCAGGGATAAAAATTCAAAGGAGAATATTCCAGGGTGATTCTTTGTCACTGTTGCTGTTTTGTCTTGCCCTTAACCCATTAAACTATTGACTTAATATACTAGGTTGCAATTTACCTTGCTTAAAGACTTCTCATCTACTTTTTGTGAATGACTTAAAACTGTATAGTTCATCAGATGAGGAAATGACAGCACAACTAAAAGTGGTTAAAACCTTTTCAGACTATATAAGAATGTCATTTGGTCTTGATAAATGTGCAAAAGCAATGTTTAAAGCAGGAAAGTGGCAGCACCAAGAAAACATCAATTTGAGACAGGAATTTGATATAAAGAAACCTGAGCTGAAGGGAGTGTATAAATATTTGGGAATTGATGAACGATCAGCAATAAAACATGTACAAATGCAAATAAAACTCAGTAAGGAACACTTCAGAAGACTAACACTAATACTGAAAACAGCCTTGACATATAGGAATAAAGTCCAAGCTAAAAAACAATTTGTTCTACTTGTTTTAACTTACAGTTTTGGGGTGATTGACTGGCTCCAAAATGTACTGGATCAGTTGGAAAGGAAGACAAGAAAAATGCTTCACACTTATGAAATAATATGTAAAATCAGTCTATATCAACATTATCTATTCCTAGATTTGGTGGAGGTATGGGCCTCCTTGAAACTTATTACATGCAAAGATCTGCAGTCATAGGGCTGCATCTATATCAGTTGACCTCATTAGATCCAAACAAGGTTAAAGTTTTAAAACACGAGGAGAGTAAGTCTAAAATGACCTATCTGCTTAGTTCAGCAAAAGCATACCTGTATCAAGCAAGAATGGAAACCAAACCAGAAGCAGACAAAATCAGGCAGTAATTGAATGTGTCAAAAAATAAAGGAAAGAATATAAGGAGAAGGATCAGATGAAAAGGAAAGAAATGTGGAAAAGGCATAAATATTGCAGGAAGTACAAAGATCTATTGGAATAACCTCATGTCGACCATGAATTGATGGAAGAAAGGTTAAGGAGAGGTGAGCTGAAACCAAAAGATAAAAGGTTAATTGTGGCAGCCCAGGACAGTAGCCTACATACACATTGGTTTACAAAGTCCATTGAACATGCATGAGAAACAGACAAATGTAGCTTTTGTAAAAAAGAATTGGAAACAGCCACACATCCTGCTGCTGGGTGTGATACACTTATAGCAGAGGGTCTGTGTACCGAAAGGCACAATAATGTGGGAAGACTGTTGCCTTGGAGATTGTGCAAACAGCACAGTATTGAAGTAGCTGAGAAGCACTGGAAACATGAAACACAAAGCATTGTAGAGAATGTCAAAATTTATATCCCATGGGATCACTCATTACAACACTTCAAAAAATAGATTCAAGAAATCCAGGCATAGTAGTCCAGGAAAAAAAATTACTATACCTTGTAATTACAGTGTCTTGTGTACAGAGAGACACAGAGTCATAAAATACCAAGATTTGCAGGCAGAAAGTAGTAACAGCAACAGGTCTAAGAAAAAAGAATTTACACTCATATTTAGATATGCTAGCTATACATATAACTCCATATGAATTACAGAAGTTAATTCTGGGCACATTGCGGGTGCTGCAAAGGGCACTTTTGGTTAACATCAAAGACTGAAACAATACTAATTTCATGAACTTGAAACATACCCTGACTTAGCAATGGTGTCCATTTCCATTATCGCATTAGAAGTCCAAAAGATTTGGAGAAATTAAACCAAGGGAAAAAGGATTTTTAAGGGAAAACCTTCTCTAATGAAATTTGTGGCATTCTTGAAGAGGTAACAATAGCAATAGATTAACAATGGACACTGCATGCTGCTTATCTTGACCTTGTTGATGCATTCAGTACCACTACACATAAGGGACATACTATATTAAAAGCACTGTGTCATTCCACATGTAACTCAATGTCAAAAACAGTGGTTTAACAACAGGACACAAGAACTCAGGATGGGGAGGTTATCTTTCCTAGTGAGTATTGCCAGTGATGTCCCACAGGCCTCTCTTCTTGAGACACTTACTTCTGGGTTACTCCACTCAGATATAAAAGTGAGAAAAAAGAAGTTATGTCCTTACCATAACGTTCCATGTGGAGTGTTCATCTCGCCTTGGTTATTACACATGGGTTCGGAGCTGATCCTCGGCTCCGTGCCGGCCGACTGCAAGCTCTGCATCGAGAAGAAGCTCGAGGACATCTAATACCCACAATCCCCCTCTGCCTTTACCTCAGATCTAGTTTGCAAGCAAACCAAACATAAAGCACACACACATGCCAACTATATACATAAAAGTACATATATACAAACATACCCAGAGTATGATAGTAACAGTAATACTGCAACAGCAGAAGGAGAATACTGCAGACCAGGCACCAAATCGAACGTTCTTCCTAAGGGTGGGAAGGGTGGGAGTGTAATAACCAAGGCGAGATGAACACTCCACATGGAACGTTATGGTAAGGACATAACTTCTTTATGTGAGAGTGTTCAATCTCGCCTTTGTTCTTACACATGGGTAGCGTCCCTAGCTCCATGATCCTGAGGAACTCAAGGGAGAACGTTCTTGAGCACAGTGGAACCAAAGGTTGCCCTATCCCTAGAAACCCTGTCCACTTTGTAATGAGAGATAAATGTATGTGGTTTAGCCCAAGTAGCAGCCGCACAAATAGTGTCTAAAGGTAAGCGAGCTGCGTGAGCCAAAGATGTAGACACTGATCTGGTAGAATGTCCTCTGGGTTTTGCTGATAATGTTTGGTCAGAGGATTCATAAACATATGTGATACAGTCAGTTAGCCATTTAGAAAGAGTTCGTTTTGTAACTGCAAGACCCTTTCTGCTGTCAGCAAAAGCTACAAATAGTTGATCAGATTTCCTGTGATCTTTTGTCCTATCCAAATAAAATCTGAGTTGTCTATGGACGTCCAGTTTGTGCAACATATACTCCAATCTATTACAATGTTTTTTAAAGAAGGTGGGTAATTCAATGGACTGATTAATATTACTAGAGGAACAAACTTTGGGAAGAAAGGATGGATTAGTGCGTAGGGATACTCTGTCGGAATGAAATATTAAATAAGGATGTTTGACCGAAAGGGCCTGAAGCTCAGACACTCGTCTAGCAGATGTAATGGCCACTAGAAATAAAGTTTTCCATGACAAAAATTTCAATGTGCAACTTGAAGCTGGTTCAAAAGGTGGCAACATCAATTTAGAGAGCAACAAGTTCAAATTCCACGGTGATGTCGGACTTCTAACTGGTGGTCTGATATGAAAAGAACCTTTTAAAAAGGCTTTACAAAGTCTGTGAGCCATAATAGGCGCACCACACTCTTCTACATGACAGTTAGAAACGGCAGCTAACTGCACTCTTAAAGTAGCCGGGGAAGCTCCTTCATGAAATAATTCAGTTAAGAACTCTAAAACCTTGTTTAATGGAGCTGTAACAGGGTCCAAATGATGTGATTCCACCCAAAAGACAAAACGTTTCCACTTACTGGTGTAAGTCTTTGTAGTGGAAGCTTTATGAGAAGCTACTAAAATATCTTGAACTGCCGATGTAAGGGGAACTGACCTGGCTAAAAAGGGAAGCGGAGCAGCCAAGCTGCTAGGTGGAGAGATTCTAGAGAAGGGTGAGGAACTCCTGACGAGTGAGTCAGTAGATCTGCCTCTGGGTCCAGCATCCAAGGTCCCCGAATGCGGTGATGCAATAGAAAGGGGAACCAAATTTGATGAGGCCAGAACGGGGCAATGAGAATAATCGTCCTCTGAAGGTTGTTGGCTTTCTGTAGAAACTTTGCAATCAGGGGAAATGGAGGAAAAGCATATAGGAGACCCGGGGGCCAATCATGCACCAGCGCGTCCCTGGGGACTTCCCCTGGAGGGGGTAATAGGGCAAAGTAGCTCCTGCATTTGGCGTTCATTGGAGACGCAAACAGATCGCAGGAAGGCTGGCCCCATTTGCGAAAAATCCTTCTCGCAACTGACTGTTTGAGGGACCACTCGTGAGGCAATAGTATTGCCCTGCTCAGCCTGTCGGCTATGACGTTGGATGACCCCGGGATGTGCGTTGCGATCAGAAAGCGACCGGTGGACTCTGCCCATTGCCAAATTCTCATGGCCTCTCTGCATAATTGGTAAGACCTGGTTCCCCCTTGCTTGTTTATGTACCAGACTACGGACATGTTGTCTGTCTGAACTGCAATGGTCCCTGGAGGAAGAAGGGGAGCAAAGTGTTGCAACGCCAAAAACACTGCCCTCATCTCCAGAACATTGATGTGCAGATTGTACTCCAGATTGGTCCATTCGCCTTGGACTGTCTGTCCCTGAAAGATGCCCCCCCACCCTATCAGGGAAGCGTCCGTGGTTATCGTCGCAGAAGGTGCGGGTAGCACAAATGGTCTTCCGCTGGATAGGTTGCAAGTCTGTAACCACCACATTAGGTGCGGTTTGCATGTTTTCGTTATCAATATTTCGTGAGTCAGTGGAAGTTGTTGGAATGACCATTGTGCAAACAGAAGCCATTGTAGCACTCTCATGTGCAGTCTTCCCAATGGTATCGCAATGAGAGAAGCTGCCATGAGACCCAAGACTTTCAGAACAATTCTTGCCGGAGATTTTCTGGACGACAGCAGAAGGGAAATGTTGAATTGAAGTGCTACTATCCTTTCTGTAGGAAGTTTTAGAACTAACTGACGCGTATCTAATTCCGCTCCTATGAATAAGATATGCTGTGATGGCTGTAGCAACGATTTTTCGAAATTTACTGAAATGCCAAGGTGAATACAAAGTTGTAGGGTGTAATCCCTGGCTTGAATCAGTTGACGCCTGGTGGTGGCAGACAGGAGCCAGTCGTCCAGATACGGAAACACCTGGAATCCTAGGCGCCTCAGATGAGACGCTACCACTGCCATGCATTTGGTGAAGACCCTGGGGGCTGTGGTCAGACCAAAGGGCAGGGCTCGAAACTGATAGTGACTGGCTCCCAGCCGGAAGCGCAAATGATCCCTGGACGCCCTGGCCATTTTGATGTGGTAGTATGCGTCTTTCAGATCTATTGAGCACATCCAGTCATCCTTCTGTAAGAATGGAAGGATCGATTGAAGCGTGACCATTCGGAACTTTTCCTTCTTGACAAAGGTGTTGAGATGGCTTAGGTCCAGAATTGGCCTCCAGTCCCCTGTTTTCTTTGGAACTAAAAAGAACCTTGAGTAAGTTCCGAATCCTATTTGGTCCACTGGGACTGGTTGGATGACTCTTTTTTCTAGCAGCTTTGAAATTTCGGTAGCTGCTGGCTCTCGCAGATGGGGTGGTACATCTGGGAGTTTTCTTTTTGGAATGGGGGTGGATAGAAAAGGGATTTTGTAACCTCTGGTAACAACGCTTTTTACCCAATTGTCTGAAGAAAGGTTTTGCCAGGCCTGAGGGTATAAAGCTAAGCGACCCCCGACTGCCTCAAGAGCAGGACAGTCGGGCCTCCTCTCAGGAGTGCTGAAAAGGTTTGCCAGGGAGGTTATCCCTGTCACCTTGGTTTTGCGGACCCCCTCTGCCGCCAGGGCGGCGTCTTCCACCTCTGCCCCCCCCTCTGCCTCTAGAGGGGGCATCACCCTGTGTGTTTGGGAAAGATCCTTGGGGTTTTCGAAACCACATTTTCCCACCACGTTGCCCTTTGGGGTACGGTCTGGAAGGGGTGGAAAAACGGACTCCGACAGCAGACAGAGTCTTTCCCTCCTGTTCACACCGGGTAAGGGTCTCCTTTACTTTAGGGCCAAAAAGTGTGGCTCCGTCAAATGGGGCGTTAGTAAAGGAAGACTTGAAGGCTTCCGCAAATAAACATAAGCGCATCCAGGATTGCCTACGAAGAGCAATCGCTGAAGCCGCTGCCCTACTCGATCCTTCGGCTGCATAGGATATCAGCCTCATGGACGAGTTCACAATGGACGTAAGGGTGTTGAGATGCGCTGTAACTTTCTCTGAGACAGTGGCATCTGTAGCACCCTGGAGGGTATCTCCCAACTCTTTGACTAGATCCCTCTGTAAACGTGTAAAATGAGTCAAGTAGTTCAGGGAACGCATAGAGAAAGCCGCTGAACTGAAAATGCGCTTCCCGTATCTGTCCATGGTCCTAGAATCTTTGTTAGGCGGATGGACAGATGAGGAAGACTCCGACATCTCCTTTTTCGTGGCCGCTGCCACCACCATGGCGTCTACTGGAACTCCTTTGGTGAGGTAAGCTTTGTCCTGTGGTGCCGTGATGTACTTATTCGGCTTCCTAGGGACTGGTTCCACCGTGTCAGGAGTCTCCCACGCCCTTCGAGCAATTAATTCCATTAACTCATCAAAGGGCGGTGTGACCCAGGAGGAGGAAGGACGGGCACCAAATACCTTCAGCAAAACTGACTCATCCTCAGAAGGGGGGAGGGCTTGCCAGTCACCTCTCTGTTTTAGGATCTCCAAGATGTCAGAAAAAGAGACATCCTCTGAAGGTGACTTAGGGGACCCTTCTGACTCATCTAAGTCAGTATCAGATGTCAAGGATTCTTGTGGAGAATCCAAGTGTCTCCTCTTACACAGTCTTTTCCTAGGAACTTCTTCGTGGGGAGCATCCGAAGAAGCCTCCGAGGAAGAGGGGGCACCCTCCAGGGGTGGCTGAGACACTGGTGCCCGACGCTTGGACATGGCCGTGGGTGCAGAGGAGGATAACGGTCCTTTGTGGGGAGGAGAAGCTGTACCTGCTGATGTGGTTGTCTGGGTAGACAACACCTTCCTCATGAGGTCGAAGGCCCCCGGGTCCCGAGTCGAGGTATCTCCCGGTTCCGAAGAAATGGGAAGAATCCCCGAAACAGGAGCCGAAGGCACCGACCCCAAGGACGGAACCGAATCAATCCGTGCCGAGGCCCCGAGAGGGAGCGTCGGAACCGAAACATCGGTCCGACTCTCGGTCCCGGAACCAAGGACGGATCTTCGGCCCGAGACTCGGTACGGATCGGATGGAGTCGAGGTGAACGGTGCCGACCGAGAAAAAGACGGTTCTGGCACCGAGGGCTCCACAATCATCAGTTCAGCTTCTTCCGGCTCCGAAGACTGGACAGGTCTCGGAGGAGGAACAGGTGGAGATAGTGGCAGGCCTTCAAGTCTCGACATCAACTGAGAGGAGACCGAGATAAGCTTAGATAGGGCCGTATGCTCCATCAGTTTCTGCACCACACGGTCCACATCGGTGTCGGAAAGGGGCCTAGAAGAACGAGTCGAAGGGATCGAAGACGGAGCCGACCTCAGCAGAGTCGGTGGAGGGAGCTCCGTCACCGGTTCCAAGACTCGAGGCTCGAAACTGCCAACAGTTGAACACTCGGCCCGAAGTCTGTGGAACCGGTGATCTAACTAGACCGAAGAGCTCGGAGCCGATGACTTTGGCTCCGGCGCCTTTGACCTTCGAAGACTTGGATGCCTGGTCTGAAGCATCCAGAGCCTCCTGGAAAGAGGGTTTCAGCAATCCTCTGTCCATCAGTTTCCTGCGCCTATCTGTCATGACCCTCCCACTAAAAGAGTGACAAATAGAGCAGTCCTCTTGTAAGTGGAGAGGGCCAAGACAGTAGACACAGGAACTGTGGTTGTCTGTGACCGACATCTTTGGCCACACTGACAACGTTTGAAGCCAGATTTTAATTTCTCTGACATAATACCAAGAGAAAGAGACAGTCCAGTCCAGTAAAAGTCAATTCCAGTGAAAAAAGTCAAATCCGGTAATAGAAGTCAATTTCTTAAGAAAGCAGACTACAACAATTTCTTAGTCAAAGTAATCCAAGTAGGGGTGGTAGGCCCCGAAAAACTCTGTACCCTTTATTTAAACTAAGTAACTAATCTAAGGAACCGAGAATTCTAAATCCACTCACACACCTTACTCTAACTTAAATGACTAGATTTAAAGTAGTTTTTTTTGAAAAATGTAACAGAATAGATAAATTCTTATCTGTAAAAGCCTCGAGCTAGCCTCCAGCGATGCGTATGCAGCAGCGGCAAACTAGATCTGAGGTAAAGGCAGAGGGGGATTGTGGGTATTAGATGTCCTCGAGCTTCTTCTCGATGCAGAGCTTGCAGTCGGCCGGCACGGAGCCAAGGATCGGCTCCGAACCCATGTGTAAGAACAAAGGCGAGATTGAACACTCTCACATTGTACTTTACATAACTAAAAATGCTGGTTACTGTAAAATGGGTAATGTTATTTCAATAAAGCATCAAAAGTTCTCCAAAACAGAGTAGTAATGACCTTAACTTTAATGTCAATAGATATAGCATTTTGAGATTTGACTTTGTTGTTGTGTCTTTCGGCTTATCCCGGTTAGGGGTCGCCACAGCGGAACTCCGGTCCGCTAATGTTTGGTAGTGGATTTTTACATGCCGAGTTACCAGCCCTGATGCACAACTTTCAACGAAGGCATGCCCATTCGCGCATGCCTCCACACAGAAGACGCTCTAGCTGAGAATTGAACGGGACAACATCTTGCTGTGAGGCAACAATGCTAATTTTATTTATTTATTTATGTATTTATGTATTTACAGCCACTGGGGATGCACAAGCCAGTGCATTTCTTTGTGCCGGTCCCAAGCCCGGATAAATGGGGAGGGTTGCATCAGGAAGGGCATCCGGCGTAAAATTGTGCCACATCACACATGCAGAAAACTGTACAGAAACTCATACCGGATCGGTTGAGGCCTGGGTTAACAACGACTGCCACCAGTACTGTTGGCCAACAGGGTGCTGGCGGAAATTGAGCTACTGTTGGCCGAAGGAGGAGAAGAGGCAGAAGGCATGCCCGAAGGCAAGTAAGGGCTAGGACTGCAATAGTGAGGGTCGGAACTTTGAATGTTGGCAGTATGACTGGTATAGGGAGGGAGCTAGCTGATATGATCAACTGAAGGACGGTTGGTATATTGTGTGTGCAAGAGACCAGATGGAAGTGGAGCAAGGCTAGGTGTATCGGAGGCGGTTTCAAATTGTTTTATCATGGTGTGGATGGGAGGAGAAATGGCGTAGGCATTATCCTGAAGGAAGAGTATGCTAAGAGTGTTTTGGAGGTGAAAAGAGTGTTGGATAGAGTGATGTTTATGAAGCTGGAAGTTGATGGTGTAATGATGAATGTTGTTAGTGCATATGCTCCACAAGTTGGGTGTGCGATGGATGAGAAAGAAAAATTTTGGAGTGAGTTGGATGAAGTGGTGATGACTGTACCAAAGGGTGAGAGGCTGGTGATTGGAGCAGATTTCAATGGGCACGTTGGTGAAGGGAAAAGAGGGGACGAGGAAGTGATGGTTAGGTATGGTGTTAAGCAAAGGAATGCAGAAGGTCAGATGGTAGTGGATTTTGTGAAAAGGATGGACATGGCTGTGATGAATACGTATTTTAACAAGAGGGAGGAGCATAGGGTGACATACAAGAGTGGAGGAAGACGCACACAGGTGGATTATATCTTATGTAGAAGGGCCAATCTGAAGGAGATTGGAGACTGTAAAGTGGTGGCAGGGGAAAGTGTAGTTAGGCAACATAGGATGGTGGCTTGTAGGATGACATTGGTGATCAAGAAGAGGAGGATGAGTGTGAGGGCAGCACCAAGGATCAAATGGTGGAAATTGAAAAAGGGTAATTGTGAGGTGATGTTCAGGGAAGAGTTAAGACAGGTACTGGGTGGCAGTGAAGAGTTACCAAATAGCTGGGTAACTACAGCAGAGCTAGTAAGAGAGATGGCTAGAAGGGTGCTTGGTGTGACATCTGGAAAGAGGAAGGAGGACAAGGAGACCTGGTGGTGGAATGAAGAAGTACAGGAGAGTATACAGAGAAAGAGGTTGGCGAAGAAGAAGTGGGATTGTCAAAGAGATGAAGAAAGTAGACAAGAGTATAAGGAGATGAGGTGCATGGCAGAGAGAGAGGTGGCAAAGGCTAAGGATAAGGCGTATGAAGAGTTGTATAAAAGGTTGGACACTAAGGAGGGAGAAAAAGACCTGTATCGATTGGCTAGACAGAGGGACCAAGCTAGTAAAGATGTGCAGCAGGTAAGGGTGATATAGGATAATGAAGGAAACTTACTCACAAGCGAGGAGAGTGTGTTGAGCAGATGGAAAGAGTACTTTGAGGGGTTGATGAATGAAGAGAATGACAGGGAGAGAAGGTTGGATGATGTGTGGATAGTGAATCATGAAGTGCAGTGGATTAGCAAGGAGGAAGTACGGATAGCTATGAAGAGGATGAAGAACAGAAAGGCTGTTGGTCCGGATGACATACCTGTGGAAGCATGGAGGTGTTTAGGTGAAATGGCAGTGGAGTATTTAACTAGATTGTTTAATAAAATCTTGGAAAGTGAGAGGATGCCTGAGGAATGGAGAAAAAGTATTTTGGTACCGATTTTTAAGAATAAGGGTGATGTGCAGAGCTGTAGTAACTACAGAGGGATTAAACTGATCAGTCACAGCATGAAGTTATGGGAAAAAGTAGTGGAAGCTAGGTTAGGAAGGGAGGTGATGATTAGTGATCAGCAGTATGGTTTCATGCCAGGAAAGAGCACTACAGATGCAATGTTTGCTCTGAGGGTTTTGATGGAGAAGTACAGAGAAGGTCAGAAGGAGTTGCATTGTGTCTTTGTGGATTTAGAGAAAGCATATGACAGGATGCCTAGAGAGGAGTTGTGGTATTGTATGAGGAGGTCGGGAGTGTCAGAGAAGTGTGTAAGAGTGGTACAAGATATGTACGAGGGTAGTGTGACAGCAGTGAGGTCTGCAGTAGGAGTGACGGATGCGTTTAAGGTGGAGGTGGGATTACATCAAGGATCAGCTCTGAGCCCTTTCTTATTTGCAATGGTGATGGACAGGTTGACAGACGAGATCAGAGAGGAGTCCCCATGGACTATGATGTTTGCAGATGACATTGTGATCTGTAGTGAGAGTAGGGAACAGGTGGAGGAGACCCTGGAGAGGTGGAGATATGCTCTAGAGAGAAGAGGAATGAAGGTCAGCAGGACTAAGACAGAATATATGTGTGTGAATGAGAGGAAGGATAGAGGAATGGTGAGGATGCAGGGAGTAGAGGTGGCGAAAGTGAATGAGTTTAAGTACTTGGGATCAACAGTTCAGAGTAATGGTGAGTGTGGAAGAGAGGTGAAGAAGAGAGTACAGGCAGGATGGAGTGGGTGGAGAAGAGTGTCAGGAGTAATTTGTGACAGACGAGTACCAGTAAGAGTGAAAGGAAAGGTCTACAAGAGGGTGGTGAGACCAGCTATGTTATACGGGTTGGAGACAGTGGCACTGACAAAAAGGCAGGAGTCAGAGCTTGACGTGGCAGAGTTGAAGATGTTAAGATTTGCACTGGATGTGACGAGGATGGACAAGATTAGGAATTAGTATATTAGAGGGTCAGCCCAGGTTGGAAGGTTTGGAGACAAAGCCAGAGAGGCAAGATTATGTTGGTTTGGACATGTGCTGAGGAGGGATGCAGAGTATATTGGGAAAAAGATGCTAAGGATGAAGCTGCCAGGTAACAGAAAAAGAGGAAGGCCTAAGATAAGGTTTATGGATGTGGTGAGAGAGGATATGCAGGTGGTTGGTGTGACAGAACAAGATGCAGAGGACAGGAGGAAATGGAAACAGTTGATCTGCTGTGGCGACCCCTAACGGGAGCAGCCGAAAGAAGAAGATTTCTTTCTTTATTTATTTATTTAACATTTGTTTACCAGGAAACTCCAACTATGATAACACCCCATTTTCAGCAGAGATCCATGAAGAAAAGCTCCACATTAACATAATATGGATACAGTTAAATAAAGTTATTACACAGCCTATTACAGAACAATCACATATTAACTAAGTAAAAATTAATCTTCAGCTCCTAAACTGTTAACCTATACATACTGCAAATATCGGAACAGCTATTACAAGCTAAAAAAGAACATTGTCAACAGACAAGACATTAAAGATGACATTAAACACAGTGAGTTCTCTCTTTGGAACAGAGATGGCTAGATAATACAGTCTAGGGAAATATACAGCTGATCTTTGTCTAAGAAATAGACTTTACTAATCCCTTCTCTATGAACATTGTCAAAGGATGTTGATGGTGGAAACTAGGATGGACTGCCCGTGGAGTGCAGAAACAGAGCCAGAGTTTACTTAGCTAGTCTTTTAGTAGTAGTTTGAAAGTTGGAAAGGTTAGTGGTAGATCTAATTTTCTGAAGGATAGAATTCCATTTTTTACAAAAGAGTATGAGTAGAGAGTTTGCCCACAGGATTTGTAGGGTTTATATGTACTGCAAAGATGTTGTTCATTAGATCAGAGCAGTCTATTAGGGTTATAGGAATGGAGAATAGGAGTAAAATCAGGACAGTCATCGACTTTGTGAATAATATTGTGTGTGGTGATAAGCTGTATGTAATCTAAGTGCTGAGGCAGTTCAAGACAATTCAAAGTCTCAAGATCAATACAGTGGTAGTTGTGGTATTGTTTCTTGGCAGCAACTTTTGCAATCTTATTATAGCATGCCTCCAATTTATTTTTAAAAGTAGCCTGAAGGTTGGTTAGGATGAGTGTACTGTATAAGAGAGATGGGAGAAGGTAGGTAGTGGCAAGAGTAGTTTTGGTGATGGTACTAATGATGTTTTATGCCTATAGAGCATCTCTAATGTTTGATGAATCTTTTTTATGTTATTTTGAAAATGCAGATCAAATGTAAGGTTAGTATCTATAATCACACCAAGAGCTTTGTATGGGAGACTACTTCAATTTCAGTTCTGTTTAGTGAAAAGATTTAGAAATTCACTTTATCAGGTTTGTGTGATTTGAGGAAAAATGGCAGTAATTTTGTTTTTTTAGGTTTCAGTGGTAGCCGGGCATTATGGAGCCATTTCTCAACTGAGGAAAAAGCTTCTTATATGATATGAAGGAGTTGAGACAAGTTATTAGATGCACATATAAGAGTAGAATCATCAACATATTCTATTAGAGAGGCTGCACCTATGGAAGTATAGAGGTCATTGATAAATATAATAAAGAGGAGGGGACCAAAAATAGACCTTTGCGGTACACCAGTGAAGACTTGTAGGTATGGTGACTGAGCATTCTGTCATTTCACACACTGCAAACAAACAACAAGGCCCAACAACCAACAGTACTAGAGCCAGTTAAAAATCGAAAACTGAATAAATAAACACGAACTAGTGATTAAACACTTTTGTTCTTTTACTCTTAGAACTTCTTCAGAAAAAATCCACATAAAAATCACATCAGTTTAAACACATTTTAAAAATAACATCATCAATTGATCAACCAATCAATTTCACTCACAGGAACCACACATCTATTAATGCAAATAAAAATTATTAAACATGCCTAAAATTAGTCAAACACAACCATCAACAAAAAAATATCTTATGTATAACATACATTAAAACTTATTAAATACACTTATATCTTAACAAACTCTTAACTGAAATATTTTCATTTAATCCTGGACTAACATCAGCATGTAAAAATATCTGCCATTTATGTTCAAGAAGCTCAAGATGATGTCATTTTTGTTTTAGTTTTGATATGCCTTTCTTTTTTTCTTCAGTTTTATTATTTCACACACTGCAGCCTGTCAGTTCCACAGTAATGAAGAAAGGGATAGTCCAAGCTGAGACAGTTTATTCTGGAGTTTAGGGTGAGAAACTGTATCAAAAGCTTTTGACAGGTCAGGAAATAAGGAGGAAATAAGTTGCTTGAGCTCCTGTATTTGTTTATGGTGTCAAGAAATGATAGGAGGGCAGTAGTTCTACTGTGTGTTGGGCAAAAGCCATGTTGGGTGGATATTAAGAGCCATTCATGTAGAAGACAGTGAAGGAGTTGCTTATGAATACATCTTTCAAGAATTTTTGAGAGAGGTGGTAATATCGTAATAGACCAAAAGTAAGAGATGTCAGCCAAGATGCCACTTTTATGAAGAGGGATAATATAGGATTTTTGCATAGTGAAAGGACATAGGATTCAGATACTGATACGCTGGTAAGGATAGAGATTGGGTATGCTATGGCATCCACAGCTATCTTTAGTTATTCAGGTGGGAGTTTGTCAGCTACAGTGGAGCAAGATTTGAGTTTAACTTGAAGTTTTTTTTTATCACTGATGTGGAGACAGGTCCTAAAGCAATTAATATAGAGGATAAAGTATGTTAAGATGGGGATACCGGGGGGGGGTAAAAGAAGTGGTAGTGTGCATGGTGTATGGAGAATGTTATTTTTGGTCTAAACTGATATTTGCTGAATTACTAGGGTTAGGTGTTATTGAGGGGTCTATATTATAACATCGAAGTCTTAAAACTTCGAATGTTATAATATCGACCCCAGTTCAGCAAAAGCTTGAAATAGCGAAGCTGCAGAACACTGAATATTTTCCTAGGGAAAGTATTTGGTGGGCCGTTTCTGTGGCTTCGCTATTTCCTCGACTGTGGTGCGAAGGTGATGGACCAGGTTAAGGTAAGTGTGCGAACGGACCGAGGTAAGGTGAGTGTGTGATAGTTAGGGACCTTAGGGATAGGGAGCGGGTAAAGTGAGTGTGCGATAGTTAGGGACCTTATGGTTAGGGAGCGGGTTAAGTTGAGTCTGCGATAATTAGGGACCTTAGGGTTAGGGAGCGGGTAAGGTGAGTGTGCGATAGTTAGGGACCTTAGGGTTAGGGAGCGGGTAAGGTGAGTGTGCGTTAGTTAGGGACCTTAGGGTTAGGGTTGGGTTAAGGTAAGTGGATAGCTAGCAGTGTATGTACGGTTTAGTGTAGGGTTCTGTGAAGTGTGTATGTGTGGATTATGTATTTTGGTGTGCTTGTGCTGTGTGTGTATTCTCAGAACAGCAAATTTTTTCTCTTGGAAAAAATTTGCCGTTCTGAGCATATATCACATTTCGAGATTCCAAGGTCGAGCTTACGGTGTTCGACATTTTGGAATTTCGATAATGTGATATAGACCCATTATTGAGGGAGTGGCAGAAGCACTGGATGGAAGTGAAGAGTCTTTAGTTAGAAAGGTAATGCAGTCTATGAAGTAGGTACTAAATAAGGTTAAAATTTGTAGTGGAGAGCTATTATGAGAAGGGTTGGGTTCCTTGTTTGAGCCTGGGTGTAACAGGTTATATTGATGTCCAGAATTTTTAGACATTTTTGTGCTGAAGTCTTAAATGGCTATAATACACACACACATATATATATATATATATATATATATATATATATATTTTTTTTTTTTTTTTTTTTTTTTTTTTTTTACTCAGATTGCGCAAATCCCAGTAAAGTTCAGGAGTTCAGGTTATAGGGAATTTTAAGTTTTAGCCATTCTTAATGAGTTTTGTCTCTGTTAGACACTGTACCTTATATTTGGGTAGTGAACCATGGTGGGTGGTTAATTTTCAATCTTTTTTTTTGTGGAATGGGGCATGGTTGTTTAAAAGTATTTAATAATAAGGTGTTAAAAGTATTGACTGCCTTGTCAAGTGACAGAGTCTTCAAGACAGACCAATTAAAAGGCTTTTAACTACTGATGACAGAGCCTGTATTAAATTTAGGAATGTTTTAGATTGTTTTAAGTTGATGAGTGTTAGGCTGGTGGGTGGTATTTCAATGGATATGGGCAGAAAAGCTGAGATGTATGAAAGATGAAACTTGATAGAAGAGTAAGGCCAGTCAGAGGACAATAAATCACACAAATAATCTAGAATTAAAGGTAAATGGGCCTTTAAAGGACCTGGTTCTTAGTATGGTACCAATTAGAAAATCTCCAATTACTCTTATCTGATTTTCTAGTAGCAGGTATTTGCCTCCTTTAGTGCCTGCTGCAAAGCTTCTTTAACACCTGCTGCAAATCCTCAGAAAATTTGTGCCTAAAAGATCTCAAAATGTATAGTACAATAAGTCAACTGAAGCATATACAGGTTAGGGTGTAACAAATAACCCCTCTTGTATGAGTAAATCCAGAAAGTTGGGAATTATAGAGAATTGGCAAATAAGGTAAAAGGAGCTGATATACCACCGAAAAAAGATGAAGTAGATATATTTTGGAGAAGTATATATGAAGATCCTGTGGAACACAACAAAGATGCTAAATGGATAGAGGAAGTAAAAGAAAGAATAAGAAGTTTAAAAGTACAGGATATGAAATGGGATGAAATAACAGCCAGAGAGATTGAAACAAAGTTGAGAAAAGCTTCTAATTGGTAAACCCCAGGCCAAGATGCAGTACCTAACTTTTGGCTTAAAGTATTAACTTCTTTACATGAGGATCTAGCTATGAGTAAGAACTATTTATATGCACACCCCGAACAGACACCGCACTGGTTAACAACAGGAAAAACAATGCTCTTACTTAAGAGTGAACCTAGAAGCTACCCTAAAAATTATAGACCAACAACGTGTCTTCCGAAGACATATAAACTATTCACGGGGACTGACGCCGACAGAGTTTATAGTCATTTATAAGAAAACTCAATTATGGCAGTAGAACAAAAGGGCAATAAAAGAAAGTCATACGGAACAAAGGATCATTTGTTGTTAAATAAAGTTATAGTGGAGAACTGTAAGAAAGGGAAGAATCTAAGTATGGCATGGATTGATTATAAAAAAGCATTTGATGATATCCCACATTCATGGATAAAAAAGTGCTTAAAAATGTATAAGGTACATCCTACACTGATTGATTACATTACAGTAACCATAAAACAGTGTTAGACAACTTTGTGATTAAGCCATGATAAAGGACAGATTATTATCCCAGGGATAAAAATCCCTGTCACCGTTGCTATTTTGCCTTGCCATTAATCTATTAAGATGTTTACTTAACAGCTTAGGTCATGGCTATAATTTGGCTTCTAGAAAACAACAAAGTCTAATGACTTCTCATCTTCTCTTTGTCGATGATTTAAAATTGTACAGCTCATCAGATGAGGAACTGAAAGCACAGCTGCAGGTTGTCAAAACTTTTTCAGATGATATTGGAATGTCATTAGGTCTTGATAAATGTGCAAAAGCAACCTTTAAAAAAGGAAAATTGCAGCACCAGGAAAACATCTGTTTGGGACAAGAATGTGATATAAAAGAACTTGAGCAAGAGGGGGTGTATAAATACTTGGGAAGTGATGAAGGATCAGCAATAAAACATGAACAAATGCAAATAAAGCTTAGTAAGGAGTATTTTAGAAGACTTAAATTAATCCTGAAAACAGCATTGACACCTAGGAATAAGATCCAAGCTATAAATCAGTTGGCTCTTCCTGTCCTAACTTATAGTTTTGGAGTGATTGACTGGCCCCAAAAAGTGTTGGATAGAGTGGATATTAAAACAAGAAGGATGCTTCATGCTCACCAAATGATTTATAAAAATCAGCGTACACCAAGATTATATATTCCCCGTTCTGAAGGAAGGATGGGCCTCCTTGAACTTGATTATATGTATAGATCTGCAGTCATGGGGCACACATATCTACTGACCTCACATGATCCAAATAAGGTGAAAGTTTTGAAACATGAGGAGAATAAATCTAAGATGACATCACTGTTTTATTTAGCCGAAGCATATCGACATCAAGCAGGAATGGAAATCAAACCAGAAGTGGATAAAAACCAGGCAGCAACTGAATGTGCTACAAAACAAAAGAAAGAATATAAGGTGAAGGACCAGATGAGAAGGCAAGAAATGTGGAAAAAACATAAATATAGTTGCAAGTATAGAAAACTTCTGGAAGAGCCTCATGTTGATCAAGAACGAATGCAGGAATGGTTAAGGAGAGGTGAATTTACATCAAGAAATGAAAGGTTAATATTGGCAGCCCAAGATAGTGGGCTACATACACGCTGGTTTACTAAGTCAATTAAACATGTGGGAGAAACAGACATATGCAAGTTTTGTGGAACCGAATTGGAAACAGTCACACACCTTATTGCTGGTTGCGACTCTCTAATGGCAGAGGGACTGTATACTGAAAGGCATAATAATGTGGCGAGATTGTTACACTGGAGATTGTGCAAACATGGTATTGAAGCGGCTGAAAAACACTGGAAACATGAGCCACAGAGAATCATAGAAAATGATGAAGTTTACATCACATGGTATCACCCAATACCAACAGTCCAAAAGATATATGCTAGAAAACCGGATATAGTAGTCCAAGAAAAAAAGACAAAAGTAGCTTTGATCATTGAAATCACCACACCTAGTGACTACAGTGTCTTACGTACAGAGAGACACAAAGTCATAAAATAGCTTGATCTGCAGGCAGAAACAAGGGGTCTATATTAGAAGCTCAAAGGTGTTCTTACCCGAATATGTAAACACTGACATGTCTTCGTCGAACTGTGAAAACATTGATCGTCCTGAAGCACGAGATCCGAAACATTGAATCGTCATGGTTGGCCCTTCTGTGGTATAGCTCCATAAGGTAAGTGTGCGATAATTACAGACCTTAGGGTTAGGGTGCGGGTTAAGGTAAGTGCATAGATGGTAGTGTATGTGAGATTTAGTGTTGGGTTAGAAGTAAGGTTTTGTTAAGTGTATGTGTGTGGATTATTTAGATTGTTTGGGTATAGCTTCTTAAGGTAAGTGTGTGATAGTTACGGACCTTAGGGTTAGGGTGCGGGTTAAGGTAAGATTTAGTGTAGGGTTAGAAGTAGGATTTAGTTTAGGGTTAGAAGTAGGGTTTTGGTTAGTGTATGTATGTGGTTTATTTAGTTTGCTTGAGTAGGTAGTATGTAGCGAGCGGTGGAGTGGGATGACTATGATGATTCGAGTTTTTTAATTTCGCAGTTTAGGATGTTCGGTGTATTCGCAGTTCACAGAATATGTGTCGGTGTTTTCATATACGGTGACTAGGGCTTTCGTGATTTTAATATAGACCCGAAACAAGAGCCATGTGGAAGAAAGATACCCAGACAGTTCCAATAGTAGTAGGAGCAACTGGTCTTATAAAAAACAATTTACAATCATATTTAGATATGTTACCAATTCATGTAACACCGTACAAATTGCAGAAGGAGTCATTACTGGGCACATTGCGGGTGCTGTGAAGAGCACTTTTGGCTAACATCAAAGAGTGAAACAATACTAATTTCATGAACTTTAATCGTACTTTGACTTAGGAATGGGGTCCATTCCCATCATGGTATTAGAAACCCAAAAGACTTGGAGAAATTAAAAAGCCAGAAACCTTACACATCACACACCTTGTTCCTGGTTGCGATGCACTAATGCAGAGAGACTGTATACTGAAAGGCATAATAATGTGGCAAGACTGTTACACTGGATATTGTGCAAACATTATGGTATCGAAGTGGCTAAAAAACGCTGGAAACATAAGCCACAAAGAATTATAGAAAATGATGAAGTTTATATCACATGGGATCACCCAATACCAACAGTTCAAAAGACAGATGCTAGAAAACCGGATATAGTGGTCAAAGGAAAAAAAGACAAAAGTAGCATTGATCATTGAAATCGCCACACCCAGTGACTACAGTGTCTTGCATACAGAGAGACACAAAGTCATAAAATACCTGGATCTGCAGGCAGAAATGAGAGCCATGTGGAAGAAAGATACCCAGACAGTTCCAACAGTAGTAGGACCAACGGGTCTTATAAAAAAGAATTTAAAATCGTACTTAGATATGTTACCAATTCATGTAACTCAGTATGAACTGCGGAAGGAGTCATTACTGGGCACACTGCGGGTGCTGCAAACAGCACTTTTGGCTGACATCAACGAGTGAAACAATACTAATTTCATGAACTTTAATTGTACTTTGACTTAGGAATGGGGTCCATTCCTGTCATGGTATTAGAAACCCAAAAGACTTGGAGAAATTAAAAACCTTACTAAAAGGATACAAGGCCTAAACAACATGCCATACATGGACCGAATCAAAGCCATGTCACTATACTAGGTATCCTACAGAGTGGTAAGAGCTGATCTGTGTGTGGCATGCAAGGCATCCTCCAGTCCATTACTGATGGATTTACTGCACATCAGCAAGTCAAATGGCATCAGAAATACTTGGTCTGTGGAGCTAAACCTCTTCTGCAGCATTGTGTACACACTCACATATAATAACAAACAATCTGATAAAATAAGGAAAGAATAATAATGAATAAGACTATGTAGAACCATCGTGTGTGTGTGTGTGTGTGTGTGTGTGTGTGTGTGTGTGTGTGTGTGTGTGTGTGTGTGTGTGTATGTGTATATATATATATATATATATATATATATATATATATATATATATATATATATATATATATATATATATATACATAAATATCTGTTAAAAATGTTTATAGACATATTATGCATGTATAAATAAATGATATAATAAAACTGTAAAATGTATATGTATATTGTGTATATATGTACCTGTCCACCTAAAACAGATATAAAAATACCCTCAAATATGTGAGTGCATACACAATGGTGGGGGATTTTAAGGAATAGGGTATATGTTTTTACTTGATTTATTGATTAATTGCCTAAATGTTTTAATGCACTTGGTATTTAAAGGTTTTGGGATGTATGTATTTTATTCTGAAGAAGTCTCTATCTCTGGGACGAAAGTGCTGAATAAATACTTTTTGTGGTGGATTCAAAGTTCATGCCTGTCCATATTAAAACACAACTTGTATCAATGGATGGGAAACAGAAAATTTACCCCAGGACTGCCACCTGTACTACTAATGGACAAATGTAGCTCCTAAATGCTTTATCCCATGCATGGGTCACCTCAAATTATCTATGGTATGATCCCAGTTATTCTCATTAGGAGTAATATATAATTATAGACCATGAGATGAGTAAGGCCAATCTCTCTCCAAATGGGATAGGTTAATTTTAGCACAAAAAGGGAAACTGGCTATAATTAAAATGGTCCACAAGGGAAGCTAACCTAGTACTTACTTATGAAACTATGAAATCATGCAATCTCAATTCCAGAGAATACTGAGTCCTCAGGAAATGAGAATTTAAAAGCTGTCTTCTTACAACTACAATCTGTGGCTCCCAATAACAAGAGTACAGAATACATGTGCGTTAAAGCATGTCCTGACTATGACCCAGATGGCTCAGATTCAAACAGTGGCTTGGGCAGTACGAGATCAGGTTAGGAGGATAGGACTGAGTGTCTGACACAGGCTCACTGATCCTGGAGGCAGGGAATGCTAGCTTGTTCAGCTGATTGCCACTATGCAGATAACCTTTTCAGCAAAAAAGCTAGAAGTTAGGAAGTGGCCTTGGTGATCCAAAACCAGTGATGGTAAATCTCCTTAATGTCTGGATGGAAGCATGTGCTTGCATGGGGAGGGAGTACATCACATTGTATTGATGTAGGTTATCATGTCAACAATTAGGGATGGGGTTACGACCTTAAACAGAAACAACCTCACTACTAGGATGCTAGCAAAGAAACAAACCACCTCCATAACTAGAGTGCATAGATGACAGCCCCTCTGCTTAGTTCTCACTTCTATGTGGGGGACATCCTGTACAGGGAAAAGAATGGGCTCAAGACCAGATGAGAGAGGCTCGATAACCATTAGCCATGGAAGTAAAAGGTATACAGGAAAAATTGCAGTTAAAGCATTGGAATCGGATAAAGCACCTGACCATGACAGGTTAATAACAGTTTTTAAAGCAGTGTTACCAGAGGTGATCAATGCAGTCCTCTGGGTCATATCAACCTACATACTGGGGCTATGCCCCACAGGTGCCTGTGTTTTAGAGGATGAAATGACCCCAGTCTGCAGAAGCTTACTGCTGTATTTCAGTGTTAAATATGGCTTACAATATGTCCGTGACAGTACTAGACAACAGGTTATGGAGACTCTGGTTATCTGCTTACAATGTGACCATGCCCATTTTATTTATTTATTTATTGGCATTTGAGTATCCTTGGAAGACAAGTTGAAGATTAGAAGGCTCTGTATGCACTTAAGGTGCTGTGTCAGGATACACACTCCCCTAGTGCTTTTAGCATAGGACATAGATATATATATATATATATATATATATATATACATATACACACACACAAAAGGCCGCGGTGGTGCAGCAGTTAGCGTTGTCACCTCACAGCAAGAGGTTCTCCGGTTTGATTCTCGGCTAGAGTGCCTTCTGTGTGGAGTTTGCATGTCCTCCCCGTGGTCGAGTGACATTTAAAGACATGCATAGGTGTGTGTGTGTGAATGGGTGTGCCTTCTTTAAAGGTTGAGTGTCAGGCTGGCACCTCGGCACTGTAAAAATCCACTGCCAATCATTAGCGGACGAGAGTTCCGCTGTGGCAACCCCTAACCAGGAAAAGCTGAACGACATTAGTTATATATATATATATATATATATATATATATATATATATATATATATATATATACACATACACATACACACACATACGTGTGTGTTTGTGCGTATATATATATATATATATATATATATATATATATATATATATGTGTGTGTGTGTGTGTATATACATACATATGTATATATAGTTCATCTACTGCTATATCGCTGCAATTTTTTATTCACAATGACTAACCTCTTACATTAAAAGGTTTGAAAAGAGAAACTGACATCCTTGCAGATACTCTGTATTTAAGCTGCACCTATAGATTTGATAAGATAAACTGTAATATATTTGTATATACTTCTGAATACAAACTGTATTCTTCATAGGCTTGAATGGGAGACTGTAACTTGTATGTACTATAACTTGCTTGTCTTTATCTGTTTGTAAGTATGGAGCTTTTCTCCCCAGGCCTCCGCTGAAAGTAGACATGTATCCAGTCGGGCTATCCCGGTCAACAAATGGAAAATAAAAATAAATAAATAATATGCATAAATATATATATATATATATATATATATATATATATATATATATATATATATATATATATATATATATATCACGACTCAAAGCCTGTCACAAGTGGTGTCCCACAGGGCTCAGTCCTGGGTCCACTCTTGTTCGGCATCTACTTTTCTGAAGTACAAGCAAACACAGGAGGGTTATGGCTGACAAAGTTTGCAGATGACTGCAAACTGGGCCATAGTCGAAAACACATCTGACACAGATATCCTTCAGAAGGGCCTCACAGAAACGGATAACTGGTGCCAGAGCCATGGCCTAAAGTTAAACGCCAAGAAATGCATAGTCATACCCTTCGGGAAAACAAGGTTACCCCTAGCTACCAAATAGGTGGCAATCCACTGAGCACAGAAGAAGTCATCAGGGATCTGGGGACCCAGGTTGACAGTAGCCTTCGCTTGACACTCATGTTGCTAAAGTAGTTAGGAAAACCTTCTACATTGCCCACCTGATCATGAAGGGATTCACATCTAGATCAAGGGAGGTCATCATCCCCTGTACTCATCACTCATTAGACCTATGATTGAGTACAATGCCCCATTCGAATGTATCTGACCCGACACCTGCAGCAGCTGGAAAGGCCCCAAAAGTTCCTCACCAAAAGGATAAAGGGTCTCAAAATATGTCTTATGCTGCCCGACTGAAAGAACTCCAGCTCTATTCAGTCTCATACCGCTTGCTCAGAGGTGACCTGTGCCTGACATATAAGGCCATGTCAAACCCAGATTTGATGAATATGCTTCACCTCAAAAAATCTAGATCCCTCAGAACCACAAGGGCAGGAGACTTAAACCTTGACACAGTTATTAATAGAACGTGCTGGAGGGACAAATTCATCACCCAGAGACTCCCTATGCTGTGGAACAAAATCCCGGTACATGTGAGGCAGAGCACCTTGCTGGCCTTGTTCAAGAGGAATCTTGACCAATGGATGGGAGATCGCAGATATACCCCAGGGATTACTTCAGTGTCACTGCTTGACAGAGGCACAGCAAAATAATAGGCATAGTTTTATTCAAACTAAAGGGGTGGCGAAAGCCACATAACTATGGGCTAGGCTTATAAATGCCCTTGGGCAGATAGCCTAGTATGAACCTATGAACCTATGAACCTATATATATATATATATATATATATATATTTTTTTTTTTTTTTTTTTTAAAATGTATATTTTTTAATAATAATTTACTAATATTTGGAGCAACTGGTATACTGTTCTCAGCTTAGTGTTTTGTACAAATCGCTATGTCACATCAGTTAGTTGAGTTACCTAAAGCAAATAAATACCATATCCATTTTACCTATAAATATCAAAATGGGAGGTGCACCTATGTGTCTCTTGAATGAAGCATATACTGATTAAATGCCAAAGCAGTTTTTTTTTAAATATCACCTATATGGCATGCAAGTTCCAAGATGATATAATTAGTTCAGATATCTCCTATAGATATTACAATGTACTATATATTTTTAGAAGATAAGGATTTACTGGGCAATTTGTCATTATATTGTTCCAAAGTTTAAGTATATAAACGGCCATGTATTTGAGGCTAAAAATATATATAGCTGTAACACTGAAGGTATTATTTATGCGTTGAAATGTCCTTGTAACCTTGTATATATAGGCGAAAGTAAACGGAAGTTTAAAACTAGACTGCAGGAGCATGTCAGGAATATTATAAATAATAAAAATGATAGCCCTGTTGCCAAACATTTTATGCTGGTTCACAATTCTAATCCAAATGGGCTACAAGCCACTATCTTAGAACATATTATGAAGGGTGTATTTTCTGATGATTTGTATAAAAAGAAGTCATTATATAAAGAAAGTATTTTCATTTTGAAATATGACACTTTATTTCCTCAGGGTCTGAATGTGAAATGTAACTGGAGGCTTCTTATCTGATGAGAAAGCAGTATTAAGTATTTTTTAATGTTTATTGATTAATTGGTTTAGGCTAATTGTTTAATTGTTAGATGTATTAGGGTATATAAACTGTGTAAGTTATGTGATGTTTTATACTCCTTGAAGGCGGTTGCCGAAGCGCTAGAGGTACAATAAACTGGTGTTTTAAGTGGGTTTTTCGTCTGTGGTCTTCAGTTTTATCTTTCCTTTTGGTTCGTGCAGTGTTAGATTTTCTGGGAAATGCCTACTTGACTTCTCTGTTGCACAGACAGTGCTCAACATTAAACTTCATTAGAACATTAGCATCTGTACAATTTAATAAGCAGTGCAGTCAGACCCCAAGTAACTTGTGAAGTAAATCTTATAGTGGCAATGAAAACAGCAAGCCCTAAACTGCTATCCCTAACCTCCACAACCTGAATTTATCATCTCCATAGCCAGCTAAAAAAACAGAAAGCTAAAGGACAACAAAATCAAAACCACTCCGGCAGAAAAATAATTCCTCTACACCAAGTACTGAGAGTGGCATTCCTTTGGTTTGCAGCAACAGTCAGTGCCCCTTCAATCAAATTTGCTGTTCTTCTCTACACTAAGTTACACTGTCAGACACTGTACCTTTAAATTGCAGTTTAAGCTATACAGGAAGTTAAGAGAGGTATAAAGAAAGTGACACTACAACCCTGATAAGTAAATAATGATAAACCAAATCATCTTATCTATTACACAACACTAGGAAACAATATAGCAAGCTGTCATAACAATATTTCAAATGAGTGATTGCATCAAAGCCTTTGCAAATGAAATCTGCATAAGCTGGATGGCAGTAAAGTAATTGAGATCTAAATACTTACTAGTAGTAGAAACAGGGAGCAGGTCCTGCAGATGCTCATTAAGGCCAAAAACCCTGCTTTAATGGGCCTTGACAACATCCTCAATTGCCTCCTAAATAGCCTAAAACATGACCTAGCAGGACCACGAGGCACTCTAACTACAGCCTCATGACAGGTTACATGTCAGGTGAATGGGGGGACACAATGGTCATCCCTCTTCATAAGGGTGGACTATCAACTGACCCCAAGAACTACAGACCTATCAGTCTGGCAAGTCTATTATGCAACGACATGGAATTAATTACTGTGAAAATGATCAGCAAAGACATTGACAACCTATATACACTGGCCCCATCCTTGTTTGGCTTTGTTAAGGGAAGGTCTTACCTACTTAACCCACTAGGCTTCTTCGAGAGGGTCAGCAAGAGCATGGATAAGGAGAAAATGGTGCATACTGCCTACCTTAACCTGGCCAAGACATTCAGTAAATCCACCTCCACCAGGAGACCGGTCACCAGCTAAATACTCCAGGGCTCCATGTTGGGCCCACTCCTGTTTGGTATCTACTTCACAGAAGTCAAGGCTAATGTCAAAGGCTTCTGGCTCACCAAGTTTGCAGATGACTGTAAATTGGGAGTTATCATCGATTCTCCCCAGACACTAACATTCTGCAAGAGGATCTAACACAAACAAATGACTGGTGTGAAAGCCATGAACTAAAAGTCAATGTAAAGAAATTCATTACAGTGCCCTTTGGGAAATTGTCCACCCAAGCTAATTACTTCATCGATAAAACACCCCTAAGAGTTTCCCTGATAGGGATCTGGACACATATGCAGACAACAATCTGGTGTTTGACCAACACGTACCCCAGATAGTAAGGAATCATTCTGTGTTGCCTAACTCATAAGCAAGGGTATGGAATCCAGTTTCAAGTAAGTAATAGTACCACTCTACTTAGCCCTTATCAGACCCATCATTGATTACAGTTTCTTCTATGGCATGTACCTAACCAGGCACTTGCAACAGTTGGGCACCGTCAAAGTTTCCTCACCAGGAGAATCCAGAGTATGAATACCCTGTCCTACATAGATTGCCTTAAGTTCCTTTCTCAGTACTCAGCCTCTTACAGGTTACTGAGAGGTGATCTGTGCTTAGCATATAAGGCATGCTCAGATCCAGCTCTGATGAATTTCTTGCACATCCGCTAGACAAACAGCACCAGAAACACTACATCCAAGAACCTTAACCTTGCCTGCAGAATAAATAGAACCTGTTGGAGCGACCAATGTGTCTGAAAGGATCCCCACACTATGGAATAAGCTCCCCCCCATCTATGTGAAGCAGAATACATCTCTGACCCTATTCTAATGGGACCTTGATCATTGGATAGAAAATTGCAAATTCACCTCTTCTCTGGTTTCATGTCTCTAACGGACAAAGTTTAAGAGTAAGTAAATTAATCCACAATTAACATACCCCCACTCATAACCTTTAGCTCTTTACTAACATACACCACCATATAGTTGTCTCAGGAACTCTGGGAATAAAACAGGGTTGGGTTACATGGCTTGGCTTGTAAATACCCTGATGTTCATTAGCCTAGTATTAGCCTATAAGCCTATGACTGATACCTTTCTAATCCAGGCATACGATTATAAGTTCACTTGTCTAGTGATTACAGCCTTTGTTATAATTCACAAGAGCCAGTCCAGAACTTCCAGGGCATAGCCTGAGCCTAAATGGACTGTATACCCTCAATCTACAAAGGACTGAAATACAGCTTAAGCAGACTAAGTGGGTAAAGAGACTGGGAAACATCTGAGTCATTTCAAAACAAGATGTCTATAACAAGCTTAGCACACATTTGGAGAGAAAGAATGAGTTACTCAGGGACCATAAGAGTCTTTTATTTAGAGCTTACAAGTAAACATTCCCACTGGAAGTGGAGAGATGAAATATTTATTAATCAGTGAAAAAAATCACTGTCTCATAAACTACCACAAATATATTATTTTCCCTGTAGACATTTAAGAGACAAATAAGGTTCCACCACAACCATCAACCAAATATAATGTGTACTATGAAAGAGAGAGTTTATACATGTTCAATCCCAAAAGGTTAACTATGTGTTTCTTGTATGGCCAGGTAATCTGAGGTTCATAGGTTCATTGGACTACTGATCTGTCAGGATCTTATGAAGCTTAGCTTTACATTTCCATGGTAGATTTCAGCCCTTGAATTTTGCATACAAATAACCCACTGGAAGGCAAAGCAAGGATATTTTTTTAATTTTCTTTCAAGTGAAAAAAAATGAGACCTTGTTTGAGTTTGCATATGTCAGTAACTGAAGTGGCCCTTTTAATTTTTGTAATACTTTCTGAGCTGCCTAAATGGTTATTAAGTACTCTGCATGTTTCCTTTACCATCAATCTGTTGTCATAGCCCATAAAATAAGACAAAAGTTACTTAAGAGTCCAAAATAGTTGACATAATGGAAAGCACCTGGAAAGTGTGGTTCAATGACCTAACCTGCTTGCATTCATAAGCATACTTTATGACATTACTCAGGTCCCAGTTATTACTGTATACATCTTTTTTTTCTGGTTAAAATAAAAAACATTCAGAGCACTATTTCTTTATGCTGATGGTTCAACTATTATGCAGCTATTACTACACACACACACACACACACACACACACACACACACACACACAAGCAGAGTCACCAGGATATGACCCGGTTCAAATACACATACTTTCTTCAAAGGTTTTAGACCACAGATTCAAGACAGTAGTGAAGTACTACTTGTTTTATGCTAAATAATTCATTTGCATTAATTTTAGTTAGTTTTCCTGGACAGAGACTTATTAGATCTGACCAGTGCAAAAGTGCAACAGAGCTGAGCCGTATACAGATCTAACCACTCACAACTCACACTTGTACCATCTTGCCAACTCACATAAAATGTTTCTTATTATCTAGTGATCACGTGTATGCAGTATTATCTGAATATGTGTTACTAGAGTGTACATTTATTCATCTGTAGTATCCATTCTGTTGGTATTTTCATATTCACATCTATGTACATTACATAACATTGGTGATAATGATATGTACCTACTTTCATATCTGTCAAATTAATTTATTTTAGGTTTTGTATGTATGTATGTATGTATGTACGTATAAATTCTTGGACACAAGGAAACATAAGTTTTACCTAACATAATGTAAGATTTAGCTGGAATCTGTCTCTCCAAAACAGAAATATCCTTCTCCTTCACTCTTCTTTTTTCTTTTTGTTTACCTGGACAGATCATTTTATCCCTGTTGCTGGTCGTCTCATCTCTTTGTTTCCCATTTTCCTTCTCTTTTGTGGACTCTCCCTTAAGCAGATATTTTAGGACTTCCTTATTTCTCCTATCAAACTGGGCCTACAGCTAAAGATTTGCATACTGAATTCTCAGAATCATGATGCCCAATAAACGAGACACAACACACAAAGCTTGGTCTTGGGGAGGGATCTTGTGACCACACTGCTTGCATTTTTTTAAGCTAGAGACCTTATTTGGCAATACAGTCTCAAATACAGTAGTATACAATATCCAAAAACAGTAAAGTACTGCAACAGTGCAATAACCAGCAGTCTGTGACTATAATCCAATAATTAGCAGAGAAAAGGAAGACATCTGTAAAAGTTTTGTTTTTTTTGACAACAGATGGGGAGGGAAATGAGAGGGGAATAGACCAGGAAAAAATGAAGGAAAAGTCTAAGAAAATTCATCCAAGCTGACTTATATATGAACTCAAACAATTAAGGATATAAGAAAATAACACTTATCCAGAGAAAAATAAGTTTTTCCTTGAAATATTCGTGTTGAGCTAAAGACCTGTTGAAGCATTTGATGGAGGCAACAAGATCTGGTGATTCAGCTGAGAGTACTGCATTATGTGATGGGGAGGAGCTTGAGCTAGCCAGTGTTTTGTTGTTGCCATGGAAATGAGGCATCTTCAGTGAGCAGTACACCAGTTCCATTGTCTGGATAGAACCAGCTTAAATCTTATGTTAGTATCCATCATACCTACAGCTGTATGTCGGTCAGTTCAGATATGATATTCCTTGTCCAGAGTACACTAAAATATAAATTGTCAATAATTCTGAATAATTAATGGATCTCATCTCCCCCAGATCCACTGAATACAGGCTCAGCTTCACCATGTCCAGTCAACAAATGTAAATAAATAAATCAATAATAAACAAATAAATCCATTAAACCCTTTTTTACACCAAAATGTTGAGTACCAAACTTTGCCTTTAAAGCTAGTATCCTGGTTAAGTCCATTTCAAATCAGTCAGTCAGCATATTATTTCAATAACCCAACAGTACAGTGGTCAAATTTTCCAAGCATTGGTTTATGTAACTAAAAGACATTCACAGCCAAAGGAATGGGCTTTAAAACATGTACCTTTAATTTTGTCACCCGGCTTAAACTCAGTTGTGTTGAGTGTTAGAGAATATGGGCTTGGTAAAGGTTGAGGTTTATGTCCATGCTTTGGCTCCATACTTCTGCATGCTTTAGTCACTTTTCCATTGGAATAAGCAGTAGCAGGCACAATTAAAAATAAACAGCTCACAAGAACTTTCCAGGTGGATTCCATCTGCATAAAAAGAAAAAAAAATAACTGAAATACAGTTTGACAATTTTTTGTACAAGTTAAGTCAGCTATTAATTTCCCAGTAATTAATTTAAGGATAATGTATTTCACTACTTTCAAAAATGTAAAACTATCCTGAAGGAAGAATTCACAAGCTATGTGTATACTGATTCAAGAAAAAAATGGCAATCATGTTTCATATAATAATTTGAAATGAATGCAAGACATAAAAGGACAGTCAGTCACCATTTTGTCTCTAATTAAGGCGCACAAATGAAGAATAACAAAACAGTGCAAGTGCTATAATGTTACTTATCTGCAATGTACAGAAGTACAAAGCTGAAGATAAGTACCTATCTGATACCCACCCCTGAAGTTACAAGTGACAGGGTAATTTTTATTTCAGCTTTAAAAATATGTCCAGTGCTGAACAAATGTAATTATCTTCTGTTAGTAGCCTAACTAAAATGTAAAAGGGTAACAGCATATGCAGCATGTTTGGTGAAAGAAATAAAATCCTGCAAAATTCAGCACTGGCTATATGCTTGCCACTTTCTTCTCAATAGCTCCCAGACTAACGCCTTCCCACAACTCCTACACACACCTACTTATATTTCCATGTTATTCATTTCCTACCGATATCCACATTTCTCCCTTTCTCTCTAAATATATTGTCGGCTTCTACTGTACATAGTACTTTCAGAATCCATCTCCATACACTTTTACGATTCACAGATGTGTCCTCTGCTATAGACCATTCCTGCATGTTAAAGTTTATAACCATGTAAATTTGTTTGCCTAGTCAGGATGTTTTGTGCTGTAAATTGCTGTAACATTTTAACTTTATACTTGACTTTCATCTCATTAATGTATAATTATTGTTTAACTTTTTCTATCCAAGTCTCATCAATGTATAATTGTCCTGTTTTGAGTTCAACCTCAGTGAACAAACATAAATACATAATTGAATTGGACAAGATGAGAAAACCTTTAAACTCTTGTCTTTTAGTTTATGTCTGTGCTGAGTTGCTCTGGAGACAAGTTAATTGTTCTTGCAGAATAACAAACAGAGTTAAAGCTACAATCTACTAATGCATGTTGTTCAATAAACACAGGTTCAATTCCCTTGACTTCTATATGCGTAATGTACGAAGCTCAACAAGTCATATAACTACACCAAAGCTCAAAGGTGACTAGTGAAAAGACACTTGTGCTTAACGGTGTTTAGCTGATGAAAACAGAGATACATTTTCAATGGTATGGTCTGACAGAATAAGCTTTGGCCCCTGCATTTATTAGCTTTCACCAGTGAAGTGACGAATGAGTAGAATTTGAGTGAAACTTGTTAAAGGGGAATCCACAGAAATAATTAAATCCTAGCAGTACTATACTAAAAGTGCAGCAATGATAAAGGTTTTCATCCATCATATGACCTAGGTGAGTGTCTAAGCTTAAAAATCACTTGGGAAAGAGAAATGAAAGCCTAAATGCCATTTTAAAAATAAATATACAAAGCTATGTCAATCCCAGAGCTGTTGGACATGCTCCACTTAAAGAAATCCCATTCCCTCCGAGCTACACACTGTAGGGACTTAAACCTTGTCACCACAATAAACAGAACATACCGGAGGGATAGATTCCTGTCCCAGAGACGTCCCATACTCTGGAATAAACTACCTATCTATATCAAACAAAGCTCCTCATTAGCACTCTTCAAGAAAAATCTTGATGATTGGATGGGAAATAGATGATTCACCCCGGGGATCACCTCTGTGGCTCTGCTCGACAGTGGCACAGGAAAATAATTTTCTTGGGTGGCAAAAGCCAGGGTAACTTTTTGGCTTGGCTTGTATAGGCCCCAGGGCCGATAGCCTAGTACCTACCTATGAACATATATACTTCTCAGAAGTACAGGCAAACACAGGAGGACTATGGCTTACCAAGTTCGCCAATGACTGCAAACAGGGAGCCATAATTGACTCTCTGGCTGACACGGACATCCTCCAAAAAGGCCTTACTGAGACGGACACCTGGTGGCAAAGTCATGGCCTCAAGGTAAATGCCAAAAAATGAATAGTCATCCCATTTGGGAAAAACAAAACACCCACGAATTACCACATAGATGGCAGCCCCCTTAATACAGAAGAGGTAGTAAGAGATCTGGGGACCCAGGTAGACAGTAATCTCTCCTTTGACAATCATATTGCCAAAGTAGTTAGGAAATCTTTCTATGTGGCCCATCTAATTACTAAAGGGTTCGCATCTAGAAATAAAGAGGTTATAGTGCCACTCTACTTGTCACTCATCAGACCCATCATAGAGTACAATGCCCCATTTGGGATGTACCTCACAAGACACTTCCAACAGCTGGAAAGACCACAATAGTACCTCACCAAGAGGATTACTGGCCTCAAACATATGTCCTATACAGACCGACTGAAAAAACTCCGGATGTACTCAGTGGCATATCGCTTACTCAGAGGTGATCTCTGCCTGACTTACAAAGCCATGTCCAACTCAGAATTGATGGACATGCTCCACCTAAAGAAATCCAAGTCACTGCGAGCCACACGCTCTAGTGAGCTAAACCTCACCACAACAGTAAACAGAACATGCTGGAGGAATAGATTCCTGTCACAGAGACTCCCCATGCTTTGGAATAAAATTCCTATCTACATGAGGCAGAGCCCCTTACTAACACTCTTCCAGAGAAACCTTGACGAGTGGATGGGTAACAGAAAATACACCCCTGGGATCACTTCATTGGCTCTGCTTGACAGAGGCTCAGTTAATTAATTAATGTGGCGGCAAAAGCCGACACACTCTGGCTAGGCTTATAAATGCCCTCGGGCAGATAGCCTAGTACCTACCTATGAACTTATGAACTTATATGGGCTGGGCTACTTGATAGACACTCTTTTATTAAAGTTCTGGGATGAATAGGCTTTTTCTACTTGTATACAGAGGTTTTGCTTATTTAGTGGAATTTTGAACAGTTTATTTCAAGAGCAACAGCATCTCTGCAATATACAGAGAAAGGCCTACACCCTAGAGGTATAATATTTGTAAAAATACAATACTTTCTTAAGACGGACCACTAACAAAGAACACACAAAATGTCAGGAAGATCAATACGAAAAAAGTATATAAAGTAATTTTAATAACAGCGATCTGCACTTGGTTTCTATGTGGTTACCTTCTTTTTAAAGAATTTTTAAGTCCAGAAATTGATTAAGCATACAAATTTCATTAGATCTTTAATTTCTGTGCTCTCTGCACCACTCTTGGTCATCTCTGTTATTTTATAGCTTGTTGCAGTAGATCAAGAAGTGGTACAAGGATGTTCACTCTTATATTTTATTAATGAAGCCTGCTCTATACAGTAATGTAGCTTTCTCAGCAAAAAAAATATACGTTATCAGGCCAGGTGTGACACCAATTTTGCAAATTTCAGTTACCACCATCAAAAAAAAAAGAAGGCCAAGAAAAGTCCTGACTACAACCTAGGCAGCTCAAGTTTAATTAGCAGCCCAGGCACCTGATGGAGTGACAGGATGGACCAGTATGCCTACACAGAAAGGTTATAATGGGCATCATCCAATAAGCCCAGGTGGGGTCTAAGATACAAAAGAATTAACGTTAGGCTGGGAGGGCACTAGAACAAAGAAAGGTATGGCTGCCCTATGCATAGTAGTGGGACACCTGTGCTGATTGCCCTCCCACTGCCCACTCAGCTCTCAGAGTGAAGTCAGCATAAGGAGTGGTGATTTAGGCCGGAGAAAATCCCATCAAAGAAACATGATGGCTTCTCTGCTTGTCCGTAAAACCTGCCTGCCTGACTTTTTCCAAATCTTTCAAAGCCTACATGCAGAGTGGGGGCCTCCTTAGCATGGGAGTTTTCACACAACAGAGACACTGGAATTTGAGTGTAGGACATTTGGGTTTGAAGAGGTGGCTCAAATGTCAGAGGGCGAGGATGAAAAAATCTTGTTGGTCAAAGGGTTAGGGTGAAAAACACAGCCTGGAAAGGACTGCCATACTGACATGATTTTTTCAGTCAAGCTTTCTTCTGCCTATGGTGCTCCTCCTTGTGCCCCGACAATATGAAACAGTTTGGACTGTGCAATTTAATGACAACTGCACTGGGTGTAAGCTCTTAGAGGGAATGACCTGCAGGTGCCAAAGGTAGGAGAGGGCGATAGACAGGCATATTATACGACAATGCTATCATCAATGCTACAAATGTACAGGTCTCTTATACAGGCCAGGAAATAAACACAGATCAACTGCATCAAAAGCAGCTGTGCTTACCACAATACCATGGATGGAAATATGCTAACAATCTTCGAGCATCGATCCATATGGCTGTCTATTAGGGTAGTAAAATGGAGACTGAAGTCTTTATCTGTTTTACACAGAGGATTAATTGTGCGTTAGCACTGAGGAGTGTGCCAGTTTTATGAGCTGCATAGAGTGCCAGACAATGTAGCTATGGCTCTGTCCAGAATACCAAGAAATACTGTTACATGAGATCTAGTGCTCTCTGCAATTGCCAAGTTCCTGTACTATACTGCTTTTGGAGCTAAAACAAGTGTTGTTGTTTTTTATTTTATGTTTGTTTTTTAAGGGAAAGTAACAGATAAATTGCTTTGTAAAAAAAAAAAAAGTCAAATTAGAACTGACATGCAATATATATATATATATATATATATATATATATATATATATATATATATATATATAAAGCCAGATAGAAGCCAGTAAGATCTTAAGATCTACAACCGGCTTATTGATCGAGTGCTTTCATCTCACAATACAAACTTCATCAGAATACCACTGTAACAAAAACCTCACCTTTTATACATTGTCTTAATCACATAAAATGACATCACTTCCTATATACAAAAAGTGAATTCATACATAAATACAAATAACTACATGACATCATCCTGTATAAAACACTTACATTTAAAATTCTGCTTTTAGTTTTAAAATAGCACTAATAGAAATTGCACTGTTACGTCCTGGTGCCTCAGAAGCATTATTTCTCATTTGCCATCTGAGCTCCTTCAGTTCTATTCATTCAGGGGTCCCTCCACTCAAACCCAAAGTGACTTGCTCCATGACAGTGATCCTGAAACTGTGTCCTGGATGCAAGCCAATATGTGCAGCTAGGGCATTTTTTTGTTTCATTCCTACCAATGTCATATAATGTTTGTAGATTCTAGTTCTCAGTGCATTGATGGTTTTTCCTATGTAAAATCATGGACACAGGGAGCACTTAGCTAGATATATAACTCTCTTACTGCTGCAAGTGAACTTGTTTCGTATTATATATACATATATATATATATATATATATATATATATATATATATATATATTTTTTTTTTTTTTTTTACACCATAATTGGGTATATATACCTCCTTGCCTTCCAGGATATATTTGCATGGATGCAAAATCCACATTTTACCATGCCCCCCCCCCCCCCTTGCATTCATCTTTCTATAGGGTTCCATCATATTTTTTATGCTGGTGTCTTTTTTATAGACAATTTTGGGGTATGTTCCTACTAAGTCAAGGTGTTCTGGGTTTGAACTGAATATGTGCCAATTGTGTGTTAAAATCCTTTTAATATTGTAGAGCTGGTTGTTAAATCTAAATATACCTGATTTGTTGACGTGTTTCCCTTCATTGTGTGCAACTGCTTCTTCACTACTCTGTGCTTTCCCTAACAAAGGAATAAAATGTCCATTCTCTCTCTTTGTTGTAATTTCCTTCAATATCCCATCCACAAATGTTTCTGGGTATCCTCTCTTTGTCAGCATGTATTTTAATATATTTAACTGATGTACAAATTCATCATGTTCTGATACCATTTTTGCTATCCTAACCCCTCGCCCTTTTACTAGGGATTTTTTCTGTGACAGTGGATGGCAACTATCGAAGGGCAGGAGGGTGTTGGAATATGTGGGTTTTCTGAAAATATTGGATGTAAATTGTTATATAAGAAAGAAAGTGGAACACTTGTGCCATACACTTAAACTGTAGCAATCTACTTGCTACATTTGTAGCATGCATCTGTTACAGTTTATATCACACATGAAGTGCTAACACCTTGAATTCTAAATGCTATACTTGAACTAGAAAAATGCCACTAATGCACTTCAGACAGATCATCATCTACAGTTCATGTTCCCTAGTATTTTGTAGATGAGGTGGTTGCCCTCTTTGCCCCACCCTAGCTATGCCTCTGCTTGGAAGGGTACACTGCACTGTAAGTGGTAGCAATGTCTTAGTTTCAGAATGGAGCTAGTTTCAGCATTCACCCCAACTGTTTATTATGAATGCATTTCCTGTGAGTGATGTCCATATTAACCCCTTACTGAAATTAGTGTTTTTTTCACCCTTGTTGAAAACAGACTTAGACAATATTTGTCCAATCTAGTTCAGCCTTTGGCCTCCACTACATATAGATGCACAGTAGCAAGCACCGCCCAAACCCCGCCCGCGATGTTTGACGTCACAGTTAAGCATTGAATATTTAAGCAGATTGTCTGCAGCAGTAATAAATATTTATCATGTATTGTAATTACACTGTCAATACAAAAATACAGCTGAAAAACACAGTATACAAAACATTCCGGCACACATGAAAAAGGTACACTGTAAACAGTTGTAGTAATAACAGGAAACAAATGTAACTTTTGTAAATCTATACCAAGTATACAGAAAAGCAGAAGTATGAGAGCCTGCATAAAAATAATAGTTTCAAAGGAAAACTGATACTGAAATTTTCAGGTTCACAGTATAAACACTGCAGTTAGATTTAATCCACTTGAGACAGACTTGCCAGTGGTTATAAATTAATGGGGAAAAAATATTAAGATGAGCTTAAGAAAACAAAGACACTGTTCTTCAGTAGTTACTTTAAGAAGGAATAAACTTCCATGGATCTGCAGACAAATTTAGATTTTTTAACAATTACTGAAGCCTACATGGGGGCTAATGAGCACTGTTAAATGTAACAGTAGTACCTAACAGCACTGAGGGGGTGCATAACAATTTTTGCCTGTTCACAAAGAAGCAACACACCAGAATATCTAATTCCATTAGGCTGTACATCTGCCAGTAGTTTTTGGTACTATCAAATGCACATACACATTTACACACACTAAAATCAGAACCCAAGAGCGCCCAAACAGGATAACATATGTGAACAGACTATACTTGGCATTTCAAAGAGAAGTTTGATTTTGGCACATTGTGATGGAGAGTATTACTTTATCAATCATTTACCCAAATCATATCTCCACATGAACATCTGGTCACAAACTGCAAATTCATAGCCAAAGGGGTTCATGTGCTCCTGCAGTAACAAACATTTGAAAGAGTATGAATAATGCTGTACATATATCCAAACTAATAAAACAATGTTTCTGTTGGAAGATAGAAAGCTGACACCTGATGTACACCTGGATAGAGGCACCAATTAATCATGCATATGTGGCACAAGAAGAATATACAGTATGGCACATGAACAAACCAGATGGTTATGGTGAGAGTGTCTGTCATACAAAGCAGGTGTACTTATGGCTTGATAAAACAGAATATCTACAATAAGATTCTACCGTGGCCAGCACTATTTTAGTGGGTATCCGGAGTTCGATTAACGGGTTGTGTTTGTAAAACAGTGGCATTGTGAGGTGTTTCGTGTTTGACATTACATTGCTTTTCCGTATTCATAGCATAGGTTAACACATGCATTGTATGCATGATGTCACCAACTAATATGAATGACATGTCAATCATGCCTCATTTCATATGCAGGTTCGCTCGTCAATCATCTGTGCCACTCCTGAGTGAAACTCACGCACATCGCCTGGATTTTAAGCACTAATTCCTCAAAATGACACCTTGTGAACATGTGCCATCATTGACAGTTATATTTCTTCATTGTGTTTTAGCTTTGCTTTACCAGGCCATGGTGGTGCAGCGGTTAGGTTAGAGTTGTCGCCTCCCAGCAAGAGGCTCTCCCATTCGATTCTCGGCTAGAGTGCCTTCTGTGTGGAGTCTGCATGTCCTCCCTGTGGTCGAGTGACGTCTAAAGACATGCAAGTAGGTACATGCGTGATGGGGTGTATCTTCTTTGAAGGTTGAGCGTCGGGCTGGCAACTCGGCACCGTAAAAATCCACTGCCAATCATTAGCGGACCAGAGTTCCACTGTGGCAACCCAACCGGGAAAAGCCAGAAGAAAGTGTTTTTGTTTTTTCTTTTGCCTTTACTCTAGATGACATTCTTTTATACATCAGGACTGCTGGCTCTGTAAAAACACAAGTGTTTGATTTTAAAACATCAAGGCTATATTTCAACAATGGTAATTTCCTCAAAATTTGTAAAAGAAAGGAGAAAGGCAAATGATTTTTTGTGCAAAAAGTATGCATTTGCCTTTTCTATAAACAACAGAAACTTGAATATTTTTGGTGGTAGAGGGTGTGGTTGATGTAAATTTTCATAAATTGTTCCTGACCGCGGTGGTGGTGCTGCGGTAGCGTTGTCGCCTCACAGTTAGACGTTGCCCGTTCGATTCTCAGTTAGAGCATCTTCTGTGTGGCGACATGCGTGAACGGGCGTTCCTTCATTGAAGGTTGTGCGTTAGGCCCGGCAAGCCAGCACGTAAAACTCTACTGCCAATCATTAGCGGACCGGAGTTCCACTGTGGCGACCCCTAGCCGGGAAAAGCCAAAAGACACAATCATTAAATACTAATTTTAGAAAAATAATACTTAATGACCTTATGGTCAGTTTTTTTTTTTTTTTTTGACCTCACATGGTCTACTAAAACGTTGCTGAGTTACTGATAACAAGCTTCTGACCTCAACAAATAAAGCATTGATGTAAGCCAATTACCTAATCCAACATCAGATCCATTCCAACATCCCAAATCAACTGAGTGCAGAATAGAAGATTTTACTGGAGTATTCCACAAATTAGTCAGAAAGAGATTGCTTATGAAATTGTACTACATTACTTCTGCTACTCTTTACTAATGAATATGGTAAAATGTCCTGATACTTAAAATTATGAAACATGGACTGAAAATCTACACAGTGTTGGAAGTAACTGTGATGACCACTGAAGCACTCACCTTGATGCAGGGGGACTCCTAACTTATTATTCTTAACTCTGAGTAAATGCATCTCTGAAGTAAGAGTAATCAGCCTTTTGTTTTTCAAATGTATAGGTCCACAGGTAAATACTAGGTAATTAGTCTGCAGACTGTTGCAAGCCTACCCAATAAGCAGAGGTAAGAATCAAAGTCCTTACCCTGAATCTGTGAGATTAAGACCTTAAGAATTGTGCCAACAAACTCTGTTTCCAACTTCTGTGCATTTAACAGTAAAAAATGCAACACAGAATAATAGTACACTTGTTGTATTCTGTTTTCATATATATTTTTTGAGAAATGGTACCCACCTGAACTGCATGGATTCAGTTGAGATACTCACACTTCCTATAAAGTCCTCTCTTTTTTTCTCTTCATTAGCTTTTTACATCTCTGTCAACAAATTACCTAAAATGATTGTTCCTTAATTGGTACCATACTATAAAAACTATTTTTTACTGCACTGCAAACTGCAGCTTTTAATTGTGTTCTGAATCTACTTTCATACATACTGGTTCTGTTTCTCTCACACCCCATCAACAAAGTCAGAACTAACTGATTCACATTCAAAACCTCATTTCTTCTTAATACATTCACAAACGAGTTACAGTTACCAATGACACATATAAGGAACCAGGTTTTGTATACTGGAACACAGACTTCAGGTTGCAGATAAGCACCACTCGGTCCACCTACTCTGAAAAACATTTACAGATAAAGTGCAGGTCCTGTTTAAGTAACATACCTCCCCATCCCTGTCAAGGAAGGCCTAGCCTTCTGTCTGTCTATATATTACTGAATTCAGTCACAGTTTCAACTCCAACCTCTTCAAAGATGCTCTTCATTCCTCCTACACATTCTGTGACGTAATTCTTCCTTGAATTTCCCATGACTACTCAACTGGTATTCTGAAACTCTGTTCTCTTGTTTTCATGCGTCTCATTTATTAAAATCTTCTTGCCAGTTGCAGTCTATGGCTTCCCTTGAAGTACTTAGACATTTGTGTAGGTTTTCAGTGCATAGGAGTAAGGCTGTGAGTTGCTAATGAAATACTTCATACAGCCAGTGTTTGATTCCTTCAGCCTCCAATTGCCTGCTTTGAAACTCTGTGCATGTCACTTAACCTATCATTCTCCATGTTAGTTTTGGATCCTCTCTCTCCAGAAAAGTAACAGTTATGTCCAGTGTCTCTTGTCACTAAATAGCAACAACACTACACAACCAGTCATAGGAGCCATCAGATGCATATTCACATAAACCTCTAGGTAGATACACTTAAAAAGTTTCTGTAACCATTACAGTCTCTCAGCCCATCTTCTGATAAAGACTGCACATGTTTTTTGCTGCTGTCCATAGAATCTAGACCATGTCCTTACAAAGATGACTTCGCTAAAATTGCTCACATCAAGGCATATGTGACTTTTTCAGCTGTTTATAAGTTCAGAAGTGTTCCTGTTTTCTACTTATAATTTTTTGTTCCAGTTAATCTCAGTATCCCAGTACAGCACCACCACCCATTCTTGGTATTTTCTTATACTAATTGCTTGTGTTAAGTCATCTAGTACAACCTCAAGGTTCCTTATCTCTTCTATTTTTTCTACAACTCTCTCTCCAAATTAATGTTCCTTTTGTGGGTTCTGGATACCAAGAATCATTTTTGTACTAAATGTAAATTGCCACACATTAGACCAAGCTTTCAGTCCTGTTAAGTCTTCTTTTATTTGTATCACCTTATTTGCATAACTTTATACTGCCAACAGAAAAGACAAACGTTTCTAGAAATCCTAGAAATAAATTTATAAAGACATTGGAAAGGACCGACCTCAGTCTTGAGAACCATTGTATTTGGTGGGCAAGCTATCATTTCATCTGCATAAATGTCATGTTCTTATTACCCTTTGTGTCTTATTGCCAACCAAATGCTTTACCCATGGCATCGCCAAAGAGCCCATTCCAAAAAGCTCCATACAGTTCAAGATCCATCAAAAAAATAGTGGCTTACCAAAAACCTTGCAGTGAAAGTGCAACTAATCTATGTGCCCAGTAATGAGCTACTGTTCAATGAAGCAACAAATTTTACTAAGAGAGAAAAAAAACGGATGAATTTTGAAGCAGAAGATTGAAACACCTACCCTTATTGCATACGATCAACTCTGAAGTTGCTGGACCTTGCTAAAGAAGAACATACTCACATTTCAGTGATACTGAATCATGCACGCACGCGGGCACACACACACACACACACACACACACACACACACACACACACACACACACACACACAACACACAAATTCAGATATTTTCCTTAGGCTTTACACTTCCTACCAAAAAATATACTTTTAATTCCAAGCATAGTTCTCCAAACATTCTGTACTGTTGTCCACATGTATTGATATTTACAGCATGAAGTTATGGGAAAGAGTAGTGGAAGCTAGGTTAAGAAGGGAGGTGATGATTCATAATCAGCAGTTTGGTTTCATGCCAGGAAAGAGCACTACAGATGCGATGTTTGCTCTGAGAGTGTTGATGGAGAAGTACAGAGAAGGTCAGAAGGAGTTGCATTGTGTCTTTGTGGACTTAGAGAAAGCATATGACAGGGTGCCTAGAGAGGTGATGTGGTATTGTATGAGGAAGTCGGGAGTGTCAGAGAAGTATGTAAGAGTGGTACAGGATATGTATGAGGGTAGTGTGACAGCGGTGAGGTCTGCGGTGGGAGGGACGGATGCGTTTAAGGTGGAGGTTGGATTACATCAAGGATCAGCCCTGAGCCCTTTCTTATGTGCAATGGTGATGGACAGGTTGACAAACGAGATCAGACAGGAGTCCACATGGACTATGATGTTTGCAGATGACATTGTGATCTGTAGTGAGAGTAGGGAACAGGTGGAGGAGACCCCGGAGAGGTGGAGATATGCTCTAGAGAGAAGAGGAATGAAGGTCAGCAGGACTAAGACAGAATATATGTGTGTGAATGAGAGGGAGGATAGAGGAATGGTGAAGATGCAGGGAGTAGAGGTGGCGAAGGTGGATGAGTTTAAATACTTGGGATCAACAGTTCAGAGTAATGGTGAGTGTGGAGGTGAGGTGAAGAAGAGAGTACAGGCAGGATGGAGTAGGTGGAGAAGAGTGTCAGGAGTGATATGTGACAGACGAGTACCAGTAAGAGTGAAAGGGAAGGTCTACAAGTGGGCAGTAGAAACCAGCTATGTTTTATGGGTTGGAGACAGTGGCAATGACAAAAAGGCAGTAGTCAGAGTTGGACGTGGCAGAGTTAAAGATGTTAAGATTTGCACTGGGTGTGACGAGGGTGGACAGGATTAGGAATAAGCATATTAGAAGGTCAGCCCAGGTTGGAAGGTTTGGAGACAAAGCCAGAGAGGCAAGATTACGTTGGTTTGGACATGTGCTGAGGAGGGATGCAGAGTATATTGGGGAAAAGATGCTAAGGATGAAGCTGCCAGGTAATAGGAAAAGAGGAAGGCCTAAGATAAGGTTTATGGATATGGTGAGAGAGGACATGCAGGTGATTGGTGTGACCGAGCAAGATGCCGAGGACAGAAAGAAATGGAAACAGATGATCTGCTGTGGTGACCCCTAACGGGAGCAACCGAAAGAAGAAGAAGTTCTCCAAACTTTGTGAAAACAGCAGCGACAATACCACTCAGCAGCATTCTAACTACTCAGCCTTTAGCAAAATCATTAACAAAAAAAAAAAAATCCATTATAGTAAAAAATTGTCTACTCCAAATTTATCTAACTTGCTCATTAACTTTTTATAAGGACAAGTGTCAAATGTTAAAGCCTAAGAAGGCTACATGTACAGTCCTCACCCCATCTAATCATGATAATCCAGACAAAACTAAATAAATAAATAACTCTAGATGAATCATTTGGCATGACATTCACATAGTGAAGCCATGCTGCCCTTGTTCTTGTAATCACTTGTTTTAGAGATTCTAAAATTATTTCCTTCTGCAATGAGTGTGCAATTTTTCAGAAAATTAGTTAAAATTGACATTGATAATTTCTATCCTCTGTCCTTGTTCACTCCCTTGTGAAGAGGAATCATATCAGTCCTCCTCCTATTAATGAAAAGAGAATCATACATATATTGCTCCAAACAAACAAACAAAAAAACAGTCTTCTCAATACTAGAAAAATTCTACAGCGAATCCCAGAAATCCTCATGGCCTTGTATAGCAAAATTATTCATAAGCCTTGCATTTTCATCATCTATTTTTTCACCCGACCTCATTCAATCTTATTACCCCTCAGTGTGTACTCTTTTACTCAATTATGTATCAGGTAACGTTAGTTCTCTAATTCTGAAGGAAACAGACATATTTTCTTTTTCTTGAACCTTTGCTTTCCAGACTGCTTTAACTCATTATGTTTCTTCTGAATGGTAATTTCTATGTCTATCACTTTCTGCTCATCTTAATACCTCCACAATTCCCTCTCCTCTCCTCTAATGCTATCTCATAAGAAAACCACGCTATTTTTTTACATATTTTAAACAATGTGTATTAGTTTCACATAAAGTTTGCTACTTAAATATTTCAGTTTTTTTACACCACTTTTATGCTTGCTACACTTCAGTGTTTTGTCAAAGTCTGCCCTTCTCAAAAACTGGAATCGTCAGGTTCAATTGTTTTGACTCTATTTCATACGATCATAAATCACACTGTTTAGTGAGTCCATTTTCTGCCAAATGGCTGCAACTTCCAGGGCTGAGAATCCCTCAACCTTCCATTTAACAAGACTACTCTCTTCTAAGCAGGCACAAACACTTGCTGATTAGGACCTATAATTTTAACAGCTGCTGTTGGCAAAGTGCTCCAGTTTTCATTTGGCACATTAAAATCTCCCAATAATAATACATCCCTTTCTTACTGCAGATCTGTGGATAGCAACTGTCATTTTTCTGCCTTCTACTCTTCCCACATGAAGGGCTTCTATATACAACCTTTGTGAAGATTATATAAATTTTTCTAGTCTCTTCAGAGACACATAAGAGTCTGCTCCCATCCTTCTTAATTTGTGTATTATGCTGTTTGCTCCTTTTTAATGCAGGGGATACCTCCTCCTCCTACTGTATCCCCACTGTTCTTCCTATAAACTGTCTATCCAAGCATCCATACACCCTAGCCATGGTACTCTGAATGCCATGTTTGTATACTGTGTTTGCTTTTTTTCTCTGTTAAACACTTGTATTCTGCACCAGTTTGCACTACTAGAATACATCTCATTTTCTATACTGATGTTCTGAGAGGGGAAGTCAGGATTCCCTTAATGTTTTATCTTTACTGTCCCCTTGCCCCTGAATACTATAACTGCTTGCTAATGAAACAACAAAGTATTTCACCTAAGCTTTTCTTCCTGTCCCATACAGAAGGAGACAATCACAGCAACAGAGGTCTGCAAACCTCCAACTGCATGTCTGATCATCTAAAAAAAAAAAAACATTACCCAGACATGTGCAAATGTTATTGAACTATTTGTTAACCCTTCTGATGCACAGTACTTTATGCTTTCATGTAAATTTCTAATCTTTAAAGCAGACTCTTGCTGCACTGTTCTGATCCCTTTCCTGGCCAGGTCAAGAGACCATATGCACTTGCACATAATCCTGTTGCATATACACACCAACTGTTACCGTGTACACCAAATAACTTTTGCAAGTGAAAAAAACATTGATCCGAGTATAGGCTCTGACAGGATATTACATATGAAAGTTATGTTTTTAAGACTGCTGCCACACTTCAAAACCCAGTGCAGATCTAAGTTTTTCATGACAGCAGAGCACAGCTGATTGGACTCGAGCATGCAGTGGCAGATAATATTTTACAGAAAGATACTCCCATGCTCTGTCTTGCTTTGTTACCTACAGAACAGCAAGGATGACGAGCAAAGCATGCTGCCATAACACTACATCACAACAGCTACTACTGCCTGGTCATGAAGTTAGCACTGCGGTGAGTTATAATCACAGACTAAGTAACTTGATACTTCTCTAACTTCTGTTATTCCTTTCATTTTATCCTTTTCCATCTTTGCACAATAAATAAAAGCTCCACATAGTCCCGTTTTATTTGTATTTCTCTATGTTAATCAGTATCATGTTCTTATATAACCTTTTTTCAGTTGTTTCATTTTTTCTTCCATTTCCACAGATAATTACACATGAACCACATATGTTGCTGCTTTTATGATTAATACTATGATGGAATCTGAAATAAACTACAAAAAACAACTTTAAGGCAATAAACCGGCACACTGGTGCGGCACTTAAAGGAAACCTCTGGCCTCTCATACAGTTTAACTCAATCGTTAGGTTTCTTTTCTCCTTACAATATGGTTCCAGCATTGTGCAGGTACCAGAAACCCTCTTGTATTTTTTAAAACTTTTAATTCCTGGCATTGGAGTCAAAGGAAGGGAAAGCCCACCTACTTTTTTTTTCTTAACTCAACATCTCACATACTTTGCAGAGAAATTCGTCTCCACCTGCATGACATATCATAGACACAGTTAAATATGTAATTTACCCTGTCAGGTACTGCTGTCAATCTTAGATGGGTAATTAATCCTGCTATTGTCAAGAACACAGCAGCTAATATAAAAAAAGACAGAAAGCTGTGGAACTCTTTGTGAAGACTGGGGAAAGCTGGGCGAAGGCTACCAGCCTAGTCAAATAGAATTTGATACACAATTCTATCATTTGTATAAATAAGTGTAAAATACAGGCTTGTGCTTTTAAATGAAAGAAAACACTGTAAAATGTGAACTTCAAGATTGTTGCAACATTGCCATCTGCTGTGAGGAAAATCAAGCCAAGCATTTCAAATGTTCTTTGAAGTTACAGTTATCTAAAATATGGTGCCGAAACGTCTGGCTGAACACATTCTTTCTATTGTGTTAACTTAAGGAATAATTGTTAGAGTATACATGTGAAATGTCTTTTATTGTTGTAGTTTCCTGAGCAGGTGTTAGCTTGCTAAATAATGCAGTTTATTTGCCTGGGAACTCCACACTAAGTGTCAAGATGATGTAATGTGAATACTGGGAAAACCTAAGTGTCAAAATGATGTAATTTGGGAGGGCCTTAGCAGAGCTGTTTGTTAGTGTTTTAAAAACTATTGTTCAGTGAGAGACTGAAAGCATTTGTCTTGGCCCATTAACCCCAGCACTGCTTGCTCATTATGTATGCAAGTAGGATTATAGCAACGTGCTTTCTCTTAAGAATAACTAGAGATTAGAAAGTTAGATTGTGTTTTTCTTTGACATCAGACCTGTCCTACTGTATTATTTTAAGTCTCTGTGTGATCTCTGAACTCTTAGATATCTATGTGGTGTAGTAGTATTGTCTTGTGTTTTAATTATTTATTATTAAATATTTTAAAAACCTTTACCTGTGGCTGGTTTGTGTAGAGAAGTAGGTTCTAGAGTACATTGCATATTTATAGAGGTTACTGTAATAGGCCACTCTAATAAGCCTTAGACTGAATAGTCACATTACCAACTGGATAATAATATCGCACAGTAATAATTGGACACCCTTTCAAGGGCCTTTGGGTAGCTGATAATATTAACTGGTGGTGGCAGAAATTACTACCGTATAGTTTGGGTAAAGGGGCACAGCTGGAGAATCGGTGTCAGCCTTTCCCAGGAGTGTCTGTGAAGTTGTATAAATACTTATCTCAAAGTGTGGGTGTGTGTCAGCTACCTGGGCAGGGAAATGAAGCACTGGTTGGACAGAGAGGGTAATGGAGGTTAGCTTGCCAGCTTTAGGCTGAGATCTGGACCCTATAGCTGTGCCAGTGGGGAGTCTTATTGGGGACCTGGAGAGCAAGGGAGCAACCAGCCCCGGACTGACTGTGATCTCTGTCTGCACATAAGGGAAATTGTACTTTACTTTGTGTATTAGTTATCCTTTCCTCTTCTAGGAGACGACCTCTCTGGTGTTAGTGGTGAGGATTGAGGCTCCTTGATTGCTGGGCCACGGCACAGTCGTCACACTGTTTTCCACTGTTTTTACTGCAGAAGGCAGAATAACTTAACACTCCCCCTTTCATAGCAAAACAAAGCAATTAGATCAGTCAGGGATTTAAAGGCAATTGTCACATCTTATGACAAATTTACATAAGCAGCAACACAGTATTGAAAGGCTAAGCTTTAAATGTTATTTATAATAGTTTATATGTTAAGATAACTTAAATGTAAAAGATTTATGTGACAGATTTTTGTGACATTTAGAGAAAAGTCAGAAAATATTTTTTTTTCTTGTAAAGTATCAATCCATTTTCAAGCCCCCCCCCCCCATATATACAGAAACACATACACACATAATATATGTGTGTGTGTGTGTATGTGTGTGTGTGTGTGTGTGTGTGTATATACAATAAATTATTTGTAATAAACATAGTATAGTTAAGCATTATTAATGCATACATTCTAGTAAATGTTGCTCAATAATTAACGTGGTCACTGTCACACATTGGCTATGTGTTGCACATGCAGTCTTAGTCAATGTCTTTATGTCAGTATTTTTTTCTTTGTATTGCTAAGTGCATTTAATAACTGTTATTACCAGTTGTGGCTGAAAAGGGTCCTGGGACCAGTTCTCTTTCCTAGTTACCAAAGTATAAATAAATATGCAATGGAAAAAAGGATAGTGAACATGACAGAAATAATTGAGGAACTAGTAAAGCACATTTTAAGTCTGCATCATTCATGAGAGAAAAACCTTCCCACTGAAGGCACTGGGAAGTAGCAGACAGACTACGTTTAGAGTCCTACTGCTTCTCACTTGTAAATGAACAGCAAGGATCATTTACTGCAGTGACAGTTTTCACACCTCAGCATGAGAGTGTGGGGGAGGGTTTATCAAATCTTTTAAGACTACAAAAGACTCCTCTTACAAAAACCTTTTATTTATCTACTTTCTTTTGCTGCCAGTAGCTAACAGCTATTTATAGCATAGAACAAGCCCTAACAGACAAATAAATGAGTCTCAGTCAGGTAAACACAGAAGCAGCTCTGTTACAGAAGCTGTGTTTAGATGACAGTGCTTCACAGTCCTGCCATTCAATATTAATGGCGTGAGAAACAGCACCACTTCCTTATGTCTAGCATGAGTCATATAAAGAGGACTTGAAATGTATTCTGGGAAGAAGGAATGAATTCAAGGAAACAAGATCACATTACCAAGGAAGGCCCCATCATCCGCCATTTTGAGAGAAACACATTAAAATTGTAAAAGAAGCACTTGGAGTGATTTTGAGACATTAAAATAGCTCAAAAACAAAGATACAATGAAAAATATGTTTTTTTAAGTTCTAAGGTGGAGTTTTCCTTTAACACTGCTGCCTCACAGTGCTGGGTTCTTCAGTTCAGTTGCTGGCTGGGGTGCCTTCTGTACAGACTGTGCATGTCCTCCCTGTGCCTATGTGCATTTTATTGGGTGTTTGTTTTGCTTCCATACCCAAAAGATGCTATGTAGGTGAACTGCCATACTCCAAATTACCCCAAAGTATGAGTCCTGTCAGTGAGTGCATGTGTGCATCCTGTGGTAACCTGTGTTCCATCTCCCCCACAACCAAGAAATGGATTAAGTACAGAATTGGAAAAATGAACAAAAATGAATAGTCATGATCTTAAAGAGGTAATAGACCCAACTGTGCATTAAAACAACCTTGCACAACTTTTCTTGCTTGTTTATTTTCTTGCTAAAACAGCAAAGTGCACTAGATTGAAGTGTTATGTTTCCACTAGGTGTCTAAGAAGCCTTGAAGACATGTACTGTCTGTATTAGTAAATGCCATGCTTCTGGTTTCCAAAAAAAAGTTGTACATGGAATGAGACAATGTATCAAAAACTCCTGTTTTTACTCCTTCACACTCCTGTTTTATACTCCTGTATAGGGGTGTGGGGGGGAGGGGGCTAATGCAGCATCTTGCCTAGCATGTAACCCCTTTTGGAATTCAACAGATAGAAAGCACATATAAAGATGGAGGATATTGACTTTTTTGCATTTTCAATCTTACTCCTAAACTACAGTAAACAGAAAGTAACATTACAATTTCTACTTCTTCCAGTCATTTATTTTGTGGTGTTATCTTTTTCACAACTCCTTCCGTGTAATAGTTATCTTATACTATATGTTTCAGCACTGTTACACAATAAAGGGGCTACAAGCATTCTTTTTTTTTTCAGAACATGGCAAAGATGTTGCAGTTATAAGCATATGCTAATATAAATATATATGTGTGTAGCAATGATAATAAGTAAGACAATTTATTAACAAGTATAAAAGTAAATGGTATAAGTATTTCCTACTTTGCATCTCATCTAGTTTATTTTCACACTCTATTCAGAGATTCTTGTCAAATTGCAACTTCAGCTTTTGCTGTTCTAACTGGATACATTTGCATCTGTTGAAGTACAGTTCGACATTCTTTGATAAAAAAAACGTAAAAAACAGCATTATGACCAGTTATCTGTTGATCATAATGTTCTGTATGCTTCAGCACATATTAATCATGCACACAACAATTCTGGAGTTAAATGTGCTAGACTTAATTGCAGAAGGTTGTGTTAGTAGTTGAGGGGCTCAAGTCCAACACTGGCACAAGGTCATGTGTTTAAGCATCTAGCCGGATACATACTTGAAAAGTATATATATATATATATATATATATATATATATATATATGTATTATATATATACATATATATATTACACTTACTTAACTAGTTTATCTTAACTAACAATATTTCTTCAAAAATGTGACGACCTCAATTGACAATTCACAGTCCAAAGTTCACCACTCATATAAGATCATAATGCATTTGTTATAGCAGGAAAATAGCAGTTACTGACATAAATATATCATCCACTGAGATGCTGATTATGCTGCCTGTTGTAGACTGCAATCCTCTGCTGTTCTGATTATATAAATCAGCTTGTGTCACTATTTCTTATCATACACATTTTTGTTTGAGCAAAGATGTAATACATTTACCTAGCTTCTTTTCAATGAATTACTTTCCATATATTTAGTTTGCTGTTTGTGTCGACATGGCACTGTCTTAAAAATAATTTAACTGTCTAAATTCCAACACTGCTTTGGAGGAGCCAGCCTAGCTACCACATTCACTATCAAAGCCATAGCAAGAGAGGGACAAAGGGGGTGGCTGACCCAGGTACAAGCTATTAGGGGTTGTGACTGGCACTGTAGCTGAAATGCTAATCAATTCTTGTAAGCAGTATTGGCAATAATTTAACAAGTGCATTCTCAAAGCACAGCTCCTTAAAGGACCACTACGGGCAAATGATGAAGAAAACATATTTTTTTATCTTGCCATGATTTACTACACCTCTCAAAGCTGCCTGCAGCAAAATAAGTACTCATTCCTAATTTTATTTTGTTTTTACTCTTGTCTGCCCTCATGGGGGTAGACATTGTGATTCCTTTGGAAAGCTAAATCTGTCCCATAATGCACAGATGGAGAACAAATAGCCCTACCATTTGTTGTCAGACTAGACTTCCATTCACTTAGAAAGGAACACCTGAAAAAAACTGCCAAGTTTGAGAGTCTGCAGCTCATGTGTCATTGACTGGTATGCGCTGAGTTTTACAAATGTTGTTCCTACTGATGTACTATACATTCTCTGAGAGAAACTTGCAAAAGTGTCAACAAATTACTAAGATAAAAAAGACTTTTCACAAGGAGCAGTTTTGTAAGTTTCAGTTCTTGGCCAGGTTACTCCTCCCATCTCCACTCCTTCAGTGGGCTACAGTCTCACATTTCCAGCTTTACTAGATTCAACTATTTAGTCAGCTTTGCATGACAATAGACATCAAAAAAACTCACAGCCTGGTGTGCCACTAAATCTGTTCCCTTGTATGTCTCTTCACTTCTGAATAGCATTTCCCAGGAATAAAAAAAAAAAAAAAAAAAAGCAAACGCATCAGTCCAGAGTTTAGGCAAGTCTATCCATTTAAAATGTGCACAGTAAAATATTCAACTTATAATGCATTTTGGCTGCTGGCATGGTTATCTTTACATTGTTATTCTCTTATAGTATAACCTGAACTTATGGTATTTAATGATAAATTTTACAACAGTTCTCAGTTTCTTAACAATGACCTCCCAAGCCTCTGATGTGACCTAGTACTTTTTCTTACTATTGCTTTATCTAGCTTGTCTTAGTTGTATACCTGTAGCATGTCTCTTAGCCTCTCAGCAACAGACTACTGGAGAAAACTTCCAAAGCAGATACTTGTATTGAAAGAGGAACAGCAGCTGTAGCAGTGATACCACACTTCAAAAAAATGCACTCAAACATAGTACTGACAAACACAGGGGAATGTATATGTCTGAATCAAGCAGTGATGAAATTGCTAGGGACTTCACTGAGCACAATTTTACTCTTAATCTCTCCATTTCATAATCCATAACATTTGCACCACACTTACAAAGGCACACCTCCACCTTCCACAAACACAGCTACCCACACCCACACAACATACCAGTCAAATTTAAGGCTTTTCCCACTTCTCTGCAAAACACTGCTGTAATGGCTTTGACAAACAAATGAAAATGATTGATGGGTGTTGGTTCAGGGCTCCCATCCATATCTCTCAACAGTACAGATTTGTGCAGAAAGTCCAGATTTTTTGTCTGTTTTTCATAAAATTGCAGTTTTCTGTCAAATCACTGGCAAATCATTGAACACTGAAGTCAGAAAGTTGACAGGCATTTGATTTTCAGACTTCATATCCTTAAGAAAATTCAATCTAATGCAAAACCAACTTTCTAAGTTTGTAAGTACAATATTTATAAATTGACCCAATTTTAGGGCCTTTGTACTCTATTATTTATGGCCTTGTTCAGATTTCTTGTTCTATGATGTTGAGAGGTATGCTGCCATCCCTTCTTACTGGAGCCAGTCCACTGCACTTGCACAAGAGTCCCCCTCAGCAGGGCAGCAAGCAGGTATAGGTTCATAGGTAGTTACTAGGCTATCGACCCTGGGGCCTATACAAGCCCAGCCAAAAAGGTACCCTGGCTTTTGCCATCCAAGAAAATTATTTTCCTGTGCCACTGTCGAGCAGAGCTACAGAGGTGATCCCCGGGTGAATTTACTATTTCCCATCCAATCATCAAGATTTTTCTTGAAGAGTGCTAATGAGGAGCTCTGTTTGATATAGATAGGTAGTTTATTCCAGAGTATGGGAAGTCTCTGGGACAGGAATCTATCCCTCCGGCATGTTCTGTTTATTGTGGTGACAAGGTTTAGGTCCCTAGAGTGTGTAGCTCGGAGGGATTGGGATTTCTTTAAGTGCAGCATGTCCAACAGCTCTGGGTTTGACATAGCTTTGTATGTTAGGCAGAGATCACCTCTGAGTAGGCAATATCCGACGGAGTAAAGCTGGAGTTTTTGAGACGGTCTGCGTAGGGCATCTGTTTGAGGCTGGTAATCCTCTTTGTGAGGTGTTTCTGCGGCCTTTCCAGTTGTTGTAGATGTCTTGTGAGGTACATACCAAAAGGGGCATTGTACTCTAGAATGGGTCTAATGAGTGATGAGTAAAGGGGAACAATGACCTCTTTTTTTCTGGATGAGAAACCTTTTGTGATGAGGTGTGCCACGTAGAAGGATTTCCTGACTACTGTGGCAATGTGATTATCAAAGGAGAGATTACTGTCCACCTGTGTCCCAAGGTCTCTTATCACACTTTCGGTGTTAAGTATACTACCGCCTATGTTGTAGTTCATGGTTACAGAGTTTTTACCAAAGGAGATGACAATGCACTTTTTGGCATTGAGCTTGAGGCCATGGCTTTGACACCAGGCATCTGTCTCAGTGAAGCCCTTTTGTAGGATGTCCACATCGTTAAGAGTTTCGATTATGGCTCCTAGTTTGCAGTCATCTGCGAACTTCATTAGCCAAAGACCTTCTGTGTTAGCCTGTACTTCAGAGAAGTAGATACCAAACAGGAGAGGACTCAGGAGTGAACCCTGTGGTACTCCACTTGTCACTGGTCGGAAGTCAGATTTGGAGTCTGCTACTTTCACAGTGTGGGTTCTGTCAGTGAGCCAGTTGGCAACGCATCTTGTGACATAGGGATTTATACCTAGTTTAGTGAGTTTATCTACAATTCCAGAGTGGGGGATGATCAGGCTTGTCAGGCTAATGGGGCGGTAGTTCCCGGGGTCCGTGGTGGCTCCCCCCCTTGTGCAGTAGGATACCCGTTGCTGTGCACCATTCAGCAGGCACAAAGCCTGAGGTGAGGCTATGATTGAACATGGTACTTAGGTGGGGTGCCAGTTCGTTCTGTAGTTCGTGTAGAATGCAGCCTGGGATGTTGTCTGGTCCCATGGATGCTGTGTTCTTGGCTTTGGAGAGTGTGGTTTTTAACTGTGCAGCTGTGATTACAGGAACTTTGCATTCTTCCTGTATAGAGATGGGCTCTTTAGGGGGTGAGAGGGGGGTAAAGTTAGCACTGAACCTATCTGCCAGGATGTTGGCAATATCAGTTGGGTCTGTATATTTAGTGCCATTGTGCTGTAACTCAGAGCAGATCTGAGTGTTGCCATTGAGGTTCTTGACATAGCTATAGAATGCTTTGTGGTTGTCTTTAGAATCAGTGACAATTTTGTTTTTGTAACTAGCTTTAGAGGATTTTATCAGGGATTGCAGATTCTTACTGAGGCTGACCAGGGAGCTCCTCCACTCGTGGGATTTTACTCTCTTTTGCAAGAGTTTCTTCCTTCTGTTGTACAGTTTGTTTATGGCAGGGGACCACTAGATTGGCTTCCTTTTTTTGGAGGATAGTGTCTTGGTTCTGCTTGGGATAGCACAATCCATGCACTCATGTAAGTGCTTATAAAGTGTAATTGTGTAGGATTCAGTAGTCGTAACTGTATTTTCCATCTGCATGGGTGTCATGAAGTTCACCACTTCTGTTTTAAGAAGCATGAAGTTGGCTTTGGAGAAATTTTTTACCATGGTTTCCTTAATGGGGAGTGGAGGCAGGATGTGGATATCTAGGGTAATTAGCTTATAGTTGGATCGGACCAATGAGGCGTTGACTTCAGGTGTGGAACACATCAGTGCAGATTTGCTTTAAAGTTCTTTTACACCACACACACACACACACACACACACACACACACACACACACACACACACACACACACACACACACACACACACAGTAAATCTTGTTGTCCATGTAATTTATTCTTTTCCTCGGTTTCGTTTCTCTTACTTGTAATGTTACTTTTACTCATTTTTTCTCCTGCCTCCCATATCTACCCTAATTATTACTTCTAACAAATACTTTTTCTCACTCTTTCTTCTCTTCCCCTCCTCCTCTTTATCCACTATTTGAACTTTTCCACTCTGACATTTGCTTTATGGGTAAATAATCAACTGTCACCCTTATAATGTTAGCACATTTCAATGCTACATAATATTGTATTTAGTCTAATAATAGGTTCATGGGTAGGTACTAGGCTATCAGCCCAAGGGCCAAAGTAAGCCTAGCCACCAAGATTCCCTGGCTTATGCCACCCAAGAAAGTTATTTTCCTGCGCCACTGTCGAGCAGAGCCACATAAGTGATTCCCGGGGTATATTTCCTATTTCCCATCCACTCAAAGATTTTACTTGAAGAGTGCTAATGAGAAACTGCTTGACATAGATGAGAAGCTTGTTACTCTGGGACAGGAATGTATCTCTCCAGCATGTCCTGTTTATTGTGGTGACAAGGTTTAGGCCCCTAGAGCGTGTAGCTCGGAGGGATTGGGATTTCTTTAGGTGTAGCATGTCCAACAACTCTGGGTTTGACATAGCTTTATATGTTAGACAGGAATAACCTCGGAGTAGGCGATATGCTATGGAGTAAAGTTGGAGTTTTTTGAGATGGTCAGTGTAGGGCATCTGTTTGAGGCCAGTAATCCTCTTTGTGAGGTACGTCTGTGGCCTTTCCAGCTGCTGCAGATATCTTGTGAGGTACATTCCAAAAGAGGCATTGTACTCTATAATGGGTCTAATGAGTGTCGAATAGAGGGGAACAATGACCTCTTTTTTCCTAGATGAGAACCCTTTTTTGATGAGGTGTGCCACGTAGAAGGACTTCCTGACTACTGTGGCGATGTGATTATCAAAGGACAGACTACTGTCCACCTGGGTCCCAAGGACTCTTATCACACATTCGGTGTTAAGTAGACTGCTGCCTATGTGGTAGTTCATGAGAACAGAGTTTTTACCAAAGGGGATGACAATGCACTTTTTGGCATTGAGCTTGAGGCCATGGCTCTGACACCAGGCATCTGTCTCAGTGAGGCCCTTCTGTAGGATGTCCACATCATTTGGGGACTCGACTATGGCTCCTAGTTTGCAGTCATCTCTGAACTTCATTAGCCAGAGGCCTACTGTGTTAGCCTCTACTTCAGAGAAGTAGATACCAAACAGGAGAGGTCCCAGGACTGAACCCTGTGGTGCTCCACTTGTCACTGGTTTGATGTCAGATTTGGAGTCAGCAACTTTTACAGTCTGGGTTCTGTCAGTGAGCTAGTTGGCAACCCATCTTGTGACATAGGGATTTATACTTAGTTTAGTGAGTTTAGCTATAATTCCGGAATGGGGGATGGTGTCAAAAGCCTTGGCGAGGTCAAGATAGTCTGTGTGAACCACCTTAGCCTCATCTACGGCTTTGGTGACTGCCTCAAAGAAGTTGTCTAGGTTCAGGATGCATGACCTGCTTTTCACAAACCCAAACTGGGTGGGGTCCAGAGTTTGGAGGTTACCAATGTCTTTGGTTATGAGTTCCACGATGATACGTTCCATGGCTTTGCAGACCAGGCTCATCAGGCTAATAGGGCGATAGTTCCCGGGATCAGTGGTGGCTCCCCCTTTGTGGAGTGGGATAATTGTTGCTGTGCGCCATTCAGTGGGCACAAAGCCTGATGTGAGGCTATGATTGAACATGGTGCTTAGGTGGGGAGACAGTTATTTCTGAAGTTCATGTAAAACACAGCCTGGGATGTTGCCCAGTCCCATGGATGCTGTGTTTTTGGCTTTAGAGAGTGCAGCTTTTACCTGTGTAGTTGTTATTACAGGGACTCTGCATTCTTCCAGTATAGATATGGGACCTTTAGGATGTGAGAGGGTAGTAAAGTTAGCACTGAACCTATCTGCCAGGATGTTGGCAATATCAGTTGGTTCTGTAATTTTCATGCCGTAGTGCTGTAACTCAGAGCAGATCTGGGTGTTGCCATTGCGATTCTTGACATAGCTATAGAATGCTTTGTGGTTGTCCTTAGAATCAGTGGCAATTTTATTTTAGCTAGTTTGGAGGCTCTTATAAGGGATCTCAGCTTCTTACTGAGGCTGACCAGGGAGCTCCACCACTCATGGGATTTTACTCTCTTTTCCAACAGTTTTTTCCTTCTGTTGTACAGTTTGTTTATGGCAGGGGACCACCAGATTGGCTTCCATTTTTTGGAGAATAACTTCTTGGTTCTGTTTGGGATAGCATGATTCATGCACTCATGTAAGTGCTTATAGAGTGCATTTGTGTAGGATTCAGCAGTTGTAGCTGTATTGTCCATCTGCATGGGTGTCATGAAGTTCACCACTTATGTCTTACGAAGCATGAAATTGGCTTTGGAGAAATTTTTTACCGTGGTTTCCTTAATGTGGGGTGGGATGTGGATATATGGGGTGATTAGCTTATGGTCGGATCTGACCAATGAGGAGTTGACTTCGGGTGTGGAACATAGGTCACTCATGCTGGTAATGACTAGGTCTAGGATATTGTTGCCCTTGGTGGGGGTGTGGATAAGTTGATACAGGGCACTGGAATTTATGAATTCCAGAAAGAGCTGAACTAAGGAGTTGGTACATGAGTAGTTTTCAATGGTGGGGTAGTTGAAATCGCCCATTATTAGGGTGTTTGGTTAAACCCTAATATTTTCCAGTATAGCAAGAAAACAGGAGTGGAAATCCTGGGGCATGATGGGGGATCTGTAGCAAGTTACAATTTGGATTGCAGGTTTGCCCAGAGTTAGTTGCACTTGGATAACCTCGGATGCATTATGCTGAGCAACTAGCCTGGAGGTGTGGATATTCTTACTGAATATAAACACACCTCCGCCTTTGGTGTTCTGGTCCAGTTTACGTGGCCGAAAAGTGTGGTATGAGTTATAGCCTGGTAGTGCAGGGGTGCTCTTTGGACCCTTGAACCAGGTCTCAGTCACTGCACAGATATCAATGTTCTCCATTTTAAGGAATGCCTTGAGTGAGTGCATTTTGAGATTTAGACTTCTAGCATTGAGTAGCATTACCCTCAGTTTTTGCTTGCCTGTTCCTGTTACGGTGGTAAATTTTTCATTTGAACCTTGTCTAAAAAAGGCAATATAGGGGCGGCAAGAGCCTTAGCCAGTATCCGGAATCCCATGAGCGACAGGTGCAGGCCATCTCTGGCAAAACATCATGGTCTGTTGACCATGTCGTCCCAGGCAGACAGATACTGGATCCCATTAGAATGACACCAGAAGCTTAGCCAATTGTTCAAGTCAATCATTTTGTCCTTGTACTGCGGTATCATTCTGGGCGATGGCAGAATGCTACACAGGGCTAAGGTCATACCTCCCTAGGCTACAAGATCGGAGAGCTCTTCCATGTCTCTTTTCATGTAGTCCAGGGAGGTACATCTGAGGTCATTCACACCAACATGGACAATGACAGAGTCATATTTGTACTTGTTGTGGAGTGACCTGAGTGTGTGGGTTATGTGGTGGATCCTGGCACCTGACTGCCAGCTGACAGTAGCCTTCTCCTTGTTTAGCCTGGTGAGTGGGACATCAGTGTGCCTAACTGTAGAGTCACCTATGACTAGTATGTTGGGTACATTGTTTTGCCCAATATATTATATATGTTATAATATATATATATATATATATATATATATATATATATATATATATATATATATATATGTTTGTCCATAATATCTGAATAAGTGAGTGGGATTTTCATGACAGCAACAAGAAAACATTTTCCTTCCTTCTGTTTTTTTTTTTCTTAAGTTTTGGATTTTTCTTGGTATATTGATTGATTTTCTTAGTATATTTTATTTTTTTATTTATTTTCCATTTGTTTACCGGGTTAGTCCGACTGGACACAAGGTGACCGTTTTCAGAGGAGGCTCGGGGAGAAAAGCTCCAGATACATAGTAAACAATTATAAAAAGTAATAAAAAGTAAATTATACAAACATAGCTATTTTGTACAAAGAGCACAGAAAATATAAAAGGAGTAAAATCTGAGTTTTACAATTGAAGCAGCGTACAGTGGTTAGAATGTTGAGAAACAATTAAACAAGATAATATACAACAAATATAGAATTGCTTGAACATAAATTCAAAAAGAAGTTTCTATAGACAAACAGGGTCATAAACTAGAAATCATAACTATATTGATATGATTTATATTGCATTTATCTTGTTTTAATGAAGGTATATGTATATTGTACGTAATATGTGCACAAATATTTGTATTAATCTATGTATTTACAGTATATTGACAAAGTACTGGGTCACATCAGAGGCTCGGGAGATAGTTCTTAAGAAACTAAGAACTGTTGTAAAGCTTGGTATTGAATACCATAAGTTCAGGTTATGCTATAATAGAATAACTATTTATTTTATTTATTTATTTGCAGTTGGTTTACCAGGATAGTCCATTGGGCCAAAAGAACCCGTTTTCAATGGAGTCCTAGGGAGAAAAGCTCCAATACAGACAAAAATTAGGTGCATACAAATATAAAAATACAAAAGATTGTACAGAGTAAAAACATAAAACATTTAGGTTCACAATTCAAAAACATTCTAATCAGTACAGTATGATGAGGATAAATGAGAGGTAGGAAAAAGAAGGGGTAATGTGATAAACATCTAGAGGAGTTATTCAAGCAGACATCAAAACCTTACAGAGTAGGTAAGTTGATGGAACTTTGGTTTAATAGGTAGAGATACATATCAAAAATGTAAAGGATGATGAGATATAATAAATTTATGAGGGGAGAGAACAAGAGCAATCCCATTGGGACCTATGTAAAGATAACCATGTCAGCAGCCAGAACGCATTATAAACATAATGTTTTACTGTGCACATTAAGAAATGGATAGATTGGCCCAAACTCTGGACTTGATGTGTTTTTTTTTGTTTTTTTTTTTCCTGGGGAAATGCTATTCAGACGTGAACATTTAAAGGACCACTACGGGCAAACAATGAAAAAACATATATTTTTTTATCTTGCCATGATTTACTGCACTTCCTAAAGCTGCTTGCAGCAAAATAAGTGTTCTTTCCTAATTTTATTTTTTTTTACTCTTGTCTGCCCTCATGGGGGCAGACATTGTGATTCCTTTGGAAAGCTAAATCTGTCTCAATACACAGACTGTGAGAACAAATAGCCCTACCATTTGTTGTCAGACTAGACTTCCATTCACTTAGAATGGCACACCTGAAAAAAAATGCCAAGTTTGAGAGTCTGCAGCTCGTGTGTCATTGACTGGTATGCGCTGAGTTTTACAAATGTTGTTCCTACTGATGTACTACACACTCTCTGAAAGAAACTTGCAAAAGTGTCAACAAATTACTGAGATAAAAAAGACTTTTCACAAGGAGCAGTTTTGCAAGTTTCAGTTCCTGGCCAGGTTACTCCTCCCATCTTCCTCCTTCAGTGGGCTACAGTCTCACATTTCCAGCTTTACTAGATTCAACTATTTAGTCAACTTTGCATGACAATAGACATAAAAATAAATCACAGCCTGGTGTGACACTAAAAGTGTTCCCTTATATGTCTCTTCATTTCTGAATAGCATTTCCCCAGGAATAAAAAAAAAAAAAAAAAAAAGCACACACATCAGTCCGGAGTTTTGGCCAATCTATCCATTCCTTAATGTGCACAGTAAAACATTCAGTTTATAATGCGTTCTGGCTGCTGACATGGTTATCTTTACATAGTTATTCTCTTATAGCATAACCTGAACTTATGGTATTCAATGCCAAGCTTTACAACAGTTCTCAGTTTCTTAACAATGACCTCCCAAGCCTCTGATGTGACCCAGTACTTTGTCAATATACTGTAAATACATAGATTAATACAAATATTTGTGCACATATGGCATGTACAATAATACACACATACCATCATTAAAACAAGATAAATGCAATATAAATCATATCAATATAGTTTTGTAGTGCTTTGTAGTTTATGACCCTATTTGTCTATGGAAACTTCTTTTTGAATTTATGTTCAAGCAGTTGTATATTTGTTGTATATTCTCTTGTTTAATTGTTTCTCAGTATTCTAACCACTGTGTATGCTGCATCAATTTTAAAACTCTGATTTTACTCCTTTTATATTTCCTATGCTCTTTGTACAAAATAGCTATGTTTGTTTAATTTATTTTTATTATTTTTATAATTGTTTACTATGTATCTGGAGCTTTTCTCCCCCAGCCTTCGCTGAAAACGGTCATCTTGTGTCCAGTCGGACTAACCTTGTAAACAAATGGAAAATAAATGAAAAAATAAAATATACTAAGAAAATCAATCAATATACAAAGAAAAATACAAAACATAAGAAAAAAATACAGAAGGAAGGAAAATGTTTCCTTGATGCTGTCATGAAAATCCCACTCACTTATTCAGATATTATGGGCAAACATATATATATATATATATATATATATATATATAATAACATATATAATATATTAGGCAAAACAACGTACCCAACACACTAGTCATAGGCAAGGGAGCCCGCAGGATTTTTTGCAGGGGGGTGCAAACCCAGAGCCCCACCCACATAGCTCACCCCGCCCCCTGCCAACACAGCCCCACCCAAGTCCACCCACCCCAAGCCCCGCCCACACAGCCATTCCAGTGTCCCATTACTTGGCTATTTCTCCCAATTTACTGTAGACACTGTTCAAATCTGTGTGCATACTGTTTTATGCTTTAGTTCTACAATGATTACAGGCAGTTGGATTTAATTTACAACTTTTATTTCAAACATTATAGCCCAAACACTGAGACATTTACTAAACCTAAACAAAGCAATAGTCTTACAATGAAAACAGACTTGGCATTAAAGCTTCTCTACTTTTGAAACTCACATTCAATGAAACAGCATTGAAACCCACATTCAAAGAAAATGCATCTGGCCAGTGGCAGGTTATTTACCTTTGAACTGTTTTCAAGCAATAGGCATTTACAACTTTTATTTCAAACATTATAGCCCAAACACTGAGACATTTACTAAACCTAAACAAAGGTCTTACAATGAAAACAGACTTGGCATTAAAGCTTCTCTACTTTTGAAACTCACATTCAATGAAACAGCATTGAAACCCACATTCAAAGAAAATGCATCTGGCCAGTGGCAGGTTATTTACCTTTGAACTGTTTTCAAGCAATAGGCTCCTTGCACACGTTAGGGCCATGCAAAAGTTATTAGATTTACCTGATTGTATTAATTATAATATATAATTGAATTATATCCCTTGTATTATACAGCAGCACTTGTTTGAGTGACTCTGCTGAAGTAAAAGTAATCTGAATAATTCCACATTAAAGATATCTGAAACTAATGAAGATGTTGTTGCTGTATATTTCAGTGTTTCATCTACAAATTCAGTGCCTGTTGCCGTCAAAGAATAAATTGCCTATGTTAAATTAAAAAATGGTAAGCTGGTATATTGCAATAGAAAATGGATGACAAGCTGAAAACAGGTTCATAGTTATTAGGCATCTCATCCAAAGGAGGGCATCCTGAGGACTGCAGCATACAAATGTATATGCTGTAGGAACAGAACCTCAAGCCTTTACATTAAGATGCAAGTATTCTACTTGTGGTGCTACTAACATAGCTTTAAAACGTTATACCACAATAGAGATACCATTTGCTAAACAAAACAGTTGCACATTGTAAATAGACTTGGCATGAGCAGCAGTGAACTTAGCTTCCTTAAAACTCACAGTTCCTTGAAAATGCACTTGAAAATTCCACCTGTTAACTTGGGCATTTCACTTTCTCACAAACATACCACACCCTCAAGGCCTCAACCTTAGTGCAAGAAATCTGGACAAAGCCTAAAATAAATAGGGACAGATTATAAATATGGCTCTCAGAAACTTAGAAAATTGCAAGAGTAACAGGATTTGTGTTGGTATGCATTTTTCTAAATGACATGACATCTAAAACTGAAATGTCTCATTTAGCAACTTCAATCCTTTTTAGGAAGAATATGGGGCAAAAATCTGGACAGCTGAGGGGTATGCTACCTCCCTCTAATACACACACCAAATAATTCTGGTCAGACAAATTAGTTCTGGGAAGGTTGCACTGAACGGCACCGTGCTTGAGCTGAAGTGGGTGAAATCCTGGTAGCCAGTGATAACTGATCTGCAGCTCAGCATTGTGGAGCATTAAAGCATTTTAGCAGAGCATTGTTTCATCACTACCTATTGTGTTTGCACATAAGCTGTAGTTATTTTAAACATTTGCCTTTTTGATTACTACAGAGTACATTTACCCACCAGAGCTATTGTGTTTTGACTTCAGTGTGGAGCTAGTTGTTGCAGGGCTTGGCTTTTAAATAAGGTAGCAATGCTTATTTACCATATACCATTAAAGCCACCCTGACCCAACTACAAGTGTATTAACACACAGACACTGCTATAAGACACTGGTCTGCAATAAAATGTAATGAGCTTCTGAAAATACTGTAATCCTGTCCTTTTATTACAATGAATATAAAATACTTGAAATAAGGTAAAAAGCTCATAATCTTAGACCGACAAAACTACTTTTCCACACTTCAAAATAATAAAATCAAACCCTCAGAAATTTTGGAAAGGTATCTCTACTCTTCTTAACCCCAGCAAACCAGATACCCCTACCCCAGACCCAAACGCTCCTGACCAAGACTTGGCTACCCAATTTAACTCTTTTCATTGAATCCATTTCCAAATTAACGCCATCTTTCTCTAACACCACTACACTGCTACTACTTCCTCATTCCCATCTACTAACTCCCATCCCTCCACTCCTCCTACTACTTCATCAGCTTCATCTGCCCCTAATTCTCCCTCTTCACACTCCTTGTTTTTCATTTAAACCTATACCCAACTTCTACTATAAAGAAATTCCTTATGAAACTGAAGCCATGCACCAATGCTCCTGATAACATCCCTTCTTACTTTCTTGGCAAAGCTGCTGAAGCAATTGCTTACCCTATTAGCATTTTAATCAACTGCTCTATCCAAGAATGTATAGTACCCCAAGTCTGGAAAAGGGCCTTTATCATACCTCTACATAAAAGGTGGCAACAACAACAATGTTACTAATTTCCGCCCCATCGCTATTCTGTCCCCATCTCTAAACTCCTAGAAAAGTGTATCCAACTACAACTCCTTCCACATCTCTTAGATAATCACCTACTAACTCCCACACATGGAGTCAGACCACATCATAGCATTATGACCGCCTCCTCTCCTTCCTTGAAACTGTAAATAAAGCCCGCGACTCTGGCCAAATTGTTTCTACCCTACTACTCGACCTCTTTAAGGCCTTTGACACACTCTCACAGCCTGCTACTAACTAAACTTTACCTATCTCCCTCCTCCTTGAACTGGTTCTCCAGCTACTTATCTAACAGATCTCAAGCAGTCAAATGGAAAAAGGCCACCTCCTCATTTCTAAATACTCCTACTGGGGTACCCCAGGGCTCTATACTGAGTCCCCTTCTCTTAAATATATTTATAAATGATTTCCTAACTCTATCCCATTCTCAGACATCATCCAATATGCCGATGATTCTGCTATTATCTCGCTGCCACCTCTATCCCTCACTCCTAAAACTGACTCAAGATGCTTTTACAACAACTGAGCAATGGATGAAAAGGAATCCCCTAGCACTCAATGCCTCTAAAACCAAATTAATGTTATTCATCCCCTCTAAGGCAACTTCTTTCAATATAAACACATTCCACATCTCTAGACAAAATAATCTACCCCTGGAACTGGTGTCAGAGACCAAGTTACTTGGGGTCCAAATTGATACCAGCTCAAATTCAACTCCCACCTACAGTTAAATATCAAGAAAACCCGGTATGCTTTACCGACAAAATCATTACCTTACACCTGCTACCAAAATCACCCTCTACCTCATTTCTTATCCCCTCCCTTCTCTATGAAGCTCCACTCCTAACTAATCTACAGACCTCTCTAAAAACACAACTTTCCTCTTGCTACAACAAAATTGCCAAGTTCGCTACCAACCACAAGTCCTCCACCCACCACTGTTCCTCTCTCCAAAAACTAAAATGGCTAGAGCTACCCAGTTATCTCACATATACTCAACTAAATCTTGCACATAAGCTCATTTTCAACCCCTCCCTTTGTCCCTCCCTTTCATCAGCCTTTAAAATGCACCTTCCTGCAAGAGTATTAAGATCCAACAATCAAAATCTATTAGAAGTATATAAACCAACTAGTCCCCAGGCAAAATCTTCTGTCTTATGGCCTTGCATGCCTTTGGAACTCCCTACCACCTTCCATTCGCACCACGCCCAACCATTTTATATTTAAAAGATCTCTTCACTCACATCTAGTATCCCAGTGGGAATGCTCTTGCTCCCACACCACATAACACTTGCAAACTCCATCATCTTTCTTCCTCTGTTTCCTCCTGCAACTTTCCTAATTACCCACCCTAACTCATACATATTATTATTCCTACAATAATCAGAAAGAATATACTAGGCCACACTTCCCAAGTATTGCTTCCCTAATACGTTATTGCTTCTCAGTACTTTTGTGCATTGCTTCCTAATATGTTATTATTCCTCAATATTGTCATGAAATGCTTCCAAATATGTTATTTCTCAGTGCTTTTGTGCTAAATTTCCCTTTAGTCTGTATTACCTATTAATTTCATCACTAGATTGTACTCGCTCTAGTTGTATTATTTTCAAATTGTTATTTCTTGTATGATTAACTTCTGTGCAATTGTATAATTTGTATATCTATTAATAACCTACTTAGTTTTGGAGCTTTTCTCCCCAAGACTCCATTGAAAACGGGTTCATTTGGCCCAATGGACTATCCTGGCAAACCAACTGCAAATAAAATAAATAAAACTGTCATATGCATTTCAATACCCAAGGCTTATACATTATCTAGTCATGTAAATATTCTCTGCATGGCAACAACGAAAAGGCTTTCAATGCTGGTAATTCTTTAACAATATACTTACTAAAGCTTACTTGCATCTTACAATATCCGACAAGCTTATTAAAGCTTACTTGCATCTTGCAATCTCCGACAAGCTTACCTGATGTTCATTAAACCATGGCTACTTAAACAGAGCAACAGGGCACTGTGACAGCATACAGTTCCAGAATAAGAAGCATAAATCAACAGTACAGAAATCTGATAGAAAACCAGAACATTTTGCAAAATCAAGGACAGATGAAAAGCCACGGTCGTATTTGTGATCTACTTTGGATGGGGGAATACTCTGCACATTTACACTGCATAACTGCTCCTTGCCTTCCATGGACACATCCAGAGCCACTACAATGGGGAGAGTGGGGGACACATCCAGAGCCACTACAATGGGGAGAGTGGGGTGCAATAAGTATGTCACAATTTGAAATGTCTCTGGCTGACAGTGATGGATCTGACACACATACCTCTCAACTTCAGAGCAAGAAATCTGGACAAAGCCATACATAGAACTAGAAGTGTGACAAGCCCAAAAATAAGGCCAATTTTTAAATATTGCTCTTATAACTTAAATAGAACAGGTAGATCTTGCATTAGTACAAGTTTTCTGAAGGGTATGAAATCTGAAACTCAAATGTCTGCCATTATTTTCTAACTTCAATCTTTAATGACTTGCCACTAATTTGCCAGAAACCACAATTTTATGAAAAACGGACCAAAATGTGATGCAAAAATACCTGTCAAAAAGGGAACACCTTTTAATATTAACAGTTAACTTGAAGCAGCTAACAAAATAAGAGCATCCACATGCATTTCTGAAATAAAGGTAATCTATAAGTGATCATTACAGTTATATATAATTGTAAACCCTCCACATTTTCTTCCAAAATTGCCATTTTGGAGGAGGGATTATTAGGGAGAGCAACATTTTGAGCCAGAATTGGGGACAATTGAGATGTTTGGATATTCCTAATCTACAAAGTGATTTGCACGTACCTCTCAACCTCTTAATGCAGGAAATCTGAACAAGGCCAAATATATTGGGAACATACAAACACTACTAAAATTGCTCTTGTATAAACGTAAAGACAGTCTTGCATTAGCATGCATTTTTCTGAAGGTTATGACATCTGAAACTCAATGTCTGTCATTTAATGGCTTCATTCCTAAATGATTTGCTAGAAAATCACAAATTTGAGAACAAACCAAAATAAGCAGCAAATATCTATTCATTCTGCAAAGATATGGACAACTGAGAGGTATAGTTCAACCGGGCTGTCTGAGCTTGCTACCCCTCACAAAATCATGGTCAAATGGAGCCTCCCCTGCAGCCATTCCAATGTCCCATTCCTTGGTTATTTTGCCCCATTTATCATAAACACTAATGTGCATACTGCTTTACTTCACGATGATTTAGGATTTCATTTGAAAGTTTTATTTTGCATTTTACAGCACAAACCCTAATACATATCTGTTAAAGCAATGCAGTCTCACAATGAAAATAGACCAACATTAAAACTTCTCTGCTCTTGAAACTCGCATGCATTGAAACAGCACTGAAACCCACTTTCAGAGAAAATACATTTTGCCAATGGCAAATATTAACTCTGGGCTGTCTACAAAATCATAGGCCCCTCGAACATAACATACACATGCTCTTCGATACACCTTCCTGACTGTATTACATTATATTCCTTGTACAATACAGTACAGTTGTTAGAGGGCATTTTAAATTTATTGTTTTGAACATTTTTCCAGTAAACAATGAAACAAAAAGCATCCACTAATGACAAAACTGCCCAATTCAGAACATTTCCATCATAAAAAGTCTACCAGTATCAGTAAAAAATATACACAATCTCTGAAGTAGTAAACTCCACATTGATAAAATTTGTAACTAATAAAGAGGTTGCTGCTAGCAAACACTTTATATGTCATTGTTTAATCTACAAATAAAGTGCCTGTTACTCTTGAAGAATAAATTGCTTTTGTTGCATGCAATAAAAAAATGAAAAGCTAGTAATACCGCAATAGGGAATGGATAGCAAACTGTTAACAGGTTCATAGTTACTAGGTATCTTTGCCAAAAAGACTGCAGCATCCACCCCCTTTACAAAACAATACAGCATCAGCAATGCATTTACCTACTGTGGGAGTAGAACCCACAGCCTTCAGCATCTAAAGCAAGTACACTATCTGTTGTGCTATTAACAATGCAAGCAGACTAAACACAAGCAGCACTAAACTTTTGCTCCCCTGCAGCTCTCAGCTCCTTGTAAAATCTACTCCGACACCCAGCTGTATCGCTGAACTTTTCAGCACAAGAAATCTGGAAAAAGCCAAAATTTATTGGGGGCGGGGGGGGACAAAAGGCCAAAAACCAGGGACACATTTTAAACATTGCTTGTATAATGTTTGAAAGTTGCTAGAATAAAATGCTGCGTTACCACCATACATTTCACTGCCACGTCTTGAACCCAGGGGACCCCGTGCAAAACAGTCAGAGCAACATACCACTATGCCAAATAAACTGTTTTGTGAAAGAGGAAGACTGAAACTTAAATAGCTACCATTTAGTGAATTCACTTCTCACCATAGCACAGCTGTCAGCCTCTTAGCACAAAAGACCTGAACAAAGCCAATAATGGGTGACTACTACAACCACCAAACATTCAGTGAATTCAGTTCTCACCATAGCTCTCAACCTCTTAGCAAATAACACACGGACAAAGCCAGTAATGGGAGAATATAGCCCCCAAACATATTCAGTGAAATCAGTTCTTACCATAGCTCTCAACATTAGCAAAAACCTGGATGAAGCCAATAAATACCTGAACAAAGCCAATACTGGGTGAATACAGCCCTCAAACATATTCAGTGAATTCAGTTCTTACCATAACTCTCAACCCTAGCACAAAACCTGGATGAAGCCAATAATGGGGAATACAGTCCCAAACACTACCTAAACAAAGCCAATACTGGGTGAATACAGCCCCAAACATATTCAGTGAATTCAGTTCTTACCATAACTCTCAACCCTAGCACAAAACCTGGACGAAGCCAATAATGGGGGGGGGGGGATACAGTCCCAAACACAGGGATACATTTCAAATATCCATCTTGTACACTTAGAAAATTGCTAGAATAAAAGCTTTTGTTAACATACACTTTCTGAAGAATATGAAGTCTGACAAGTGTGTCCATTATTTTTAACTTTTGTTAACCAGGAAAGTCTGACTTTGAAAAAAAAAAAAAAAAAGCTAAGTTTTAGCAGAGGCCCAGGGAGAAACACTCCAGACAGCCAAGAATAAAACCAGAGAACATGTAGCTGTCAGGCAACAAGGACACAAATGCAGAAACCACAGATTTTATGAGGAACAGAAAAAGTATGAGGGAAAATCCTGCAACATTTTCACAAATGGTGGTGGGTAGGGAATTCAGGCTCTTGCCACTTGGGCCCAAGGTACAGGGTTCAAGCCTTATTCACTACCCACCACCATGTACACCTGGGGCATTTTACACACACACACACACACACACACACACACACACACACACACACACACACACACACACCCCCCCCCTGGAAGTGCCCCATCTTCCTTCTGTTCGTTTCAGCTGCCGCTTGCTAAGTGTCCGGTCCCGCTCCCATCTTCCGTTTCACACACCTCTCTCTTCCTGAAAGTGCTGCCGCTTGCTAACTGTCCGGTCGTCAGGTCCCGCCTGTGTGAGTTCCCGCTCACAAACCTCAAACTGACAGCGATGATGTCAGCACGCCTGCGACTGGACTATTTGGACTCCTTCTTAAAGGAGAATGTGCGTAAAAAAAAAAAAACTTTTTTCTTTAATTATCTAGCCGTAGCTGATTCCAGGGGGGTGCAAGTGCACCCCCTTGCACCTGCCTGCGGGCGCCCTTGGTCATAGGTGAATATATAATCAGGCACATTGATGTCCCACTCACCAGGCTAAACAAGGAGAAGTTTACTGTCAGCTGCCTGTCGGGTGCCAGGATCTGCCACATAACCCAAGCACTCAGGTCACTCCACAACAACAAGTACAAATATGACTCTGTCATTGTCCATGTTGGTGTGAATGACCTGAGACATGCCTCCCTGGACTACATGAAAAGAGACTTGGAAGAGCTCTCCGATCTTGTAGCCCAGGGAGGTATGACCCTAGCCCTGAGTAGCATTCTGCCAACGCCCAGAATGATAGCACAGTACAAGGACAAAATGATTGACTTCAACAATTGGCTAAGCTTCTGGTGTCATTCTAAGGGGATCCATTATCTGTCTGCCTGGGACGACATGGTCGACAGATCACGATGCTTTGCCAGAGATGGCCTGCACCTGTCGCCCATGGGATTCCGGATACTGGCTAAGGCTCTTGCCGCCCCTATAGTGCCTTTTTTAGACAAGTTTCAAATGTAACAGGAACAGGCAAGCAAAAACTGAGGGTAATGCTACTCAATGCTAGAAGACTAAATCTCAAAATGCACTCACTCAAGGCACTCCTTAAAATGGAGAACATCGATAACTGTGTAGTGACTGAGACCTGGTTCAGGGCTCCAAAGAGCACCCCTGCAGTACCAGGCTATAACTCATACCACACATTTCGGCCACATAACCTGGACCAAAACATCAAAGGCGGAGGTGTGCCATATTCATTAAGGATATCCACACCTCCAGACTAGTTGCTCAGCATAATGCATCCGAGGTTATCCAAGTGCAACTAACTCTGGGCAAAACTGCAATCCAAATTGTAGCTTGCTACAGATCCCCCATCATGCCCCAACATTCCCACTCCTCTTTTCTTGATATACTGGAAAATATTAGGGTTCAAACACCCTAATAATGGGTGATTTCAACTACCCCACCATTAACTGGGAAAACTACTCATGTACCAACTCCTTCGCTCAATGCTTTCTGGATTTTATACATTCCAGTGCCCTGGATCAACTTATCCACACCCCCACCAAGGTCAACAATATCCTAGACCTAGTCATTACCAACATGAGTGACCGGTGTTCCACACCCAAAGTCAACTCCTTGTTAGTCAGATCCGACCATAAGCTAATCACCCTAGATATCCATATCCCGCTCCCACCCCACATTAAGGAAACCATGGTAAAAAATTTCTCCATAGCCACCTTCATGCTTCTTAAGACAGAAGTGGCGAACTTCATGACACCCATGCAGACGGCCAATACAGTTACAACTGCTGAATCCTACACAAATGCACTCTATAAGCACTTACATGAGTGCATGGATCGTGCTATCTCAAACAGAACCAAGAAGCTATCCTCCAAAATAAGGAAGCCAATCTGGTGGTCCCCTGCCATAAACAAACTGTACAACAGAAGGAAGAAACTGTTGCAAAAGAGAGTAAAATCCCATGAGTGGTGGAGCTCCCTGGTCAGCCTCAGTTAGATGCTGAGATCCCTTATAAGAGCCTCCAAAGCTAGCTATGAAAGTAAAATCACCACTGATTCTAAGGACAACCACAAAGCATTCTATTGCTATGTCAAGAATCAATGGCAACACCCAGATCTGCTCTGAGTTACAGCACAACGGCATGAAAATTACAGAACCAACTGATACTGCCAACATTCTGGCAGATAGTTTCAGTGCTAACTTTACCACCCTCTCACACCCTAAAGGGCCCATATCTATACAGGAAGAATGCAGAGTCCCTGTAATCACAACTACACAGGTAAAAGCTGCACTCTCTAAAGCCAAATACACAGCATCCATGGGACTGAACATCCCAGGCTGCATTTTACACGAACTTCAGAATGAACTGGCTCCCCACCTAAGCATCATGTTCAATCATAGCTTCACATCAGGCTTTGTGCCCACTGAATGGCGCACAGCAACAGTTATCCCACTCCACAAAGAGGGAGCCACCACTGATCCCGGGAACTATCGTCCTATTAGCCTGATGAGTTTGGTCTGCAAGGCCATGGAACGTATCATCATGGAACTCATAAACAAAGACATTGATAACCTCCAAACTCTGGACCCCACCCAGTTCGGGTTTGTGAAAGGCAGATCATGCATCCTGAACCTAATCGACTTCTCTGAGGCAGTCGATGAGGCTAAGGTGGTTCACACAGCCTATCTTGACCTCGCTAAGGCTTTTTACACCATCCCCCATTCTGGAATTATAGATAAACTCACTAAACTAGGTATAAATCCCTATGTCATAAGATGAGTTGCCAACTGACTCACTGACTGAACCCACACTGTAAAAGTTGCAGACTCCAAATCTGACATCAAACCAGTGACAAGTGGAGTACCACAGGGTTCAGTACTGGGACCTCTCCTGTTTGGTATCTACTTCTCTGAAGTACAAGCTAACACAGTAGGCCTCTGGCTAATGAAGTTCACAGATGACTGCAAACTAGGAGCCATAGTCAAGTCCCCAAATGATGTGGACATCCTACAGACTGAGTCAGATGCCTGGTGTTAGAGTCATGGCCTCAAGCTCGATGCCAAAAAGTGCATTGTCATCCCCTTTGGTAGAAACTCTGTACCCGTGAGCTACCACATAGGTGGTAGTCTACTTAACACTGAATGTGTGATGAGACCTTGGGACCAGGTGGACAGTAGTCTCTCCTTTTATAATCACATTGCTACCGTAGTCAGGAAGTCCTTCTACGTGGCACACCTCATCACAAAAGGGTTCTCATCCAGAAAAAAAAAAGGTCATTGTTCCCCTTTACTTGACACTCATTAGACCCATTATAGAATACAATGCCCCTTTTGGAAAGTACCTCACAAGACATTTGCAACAGCTGGAAAGGCCGCTGAAGTACCTCACAATGAGGATTACTGGCCTCAAACAGATGCCGTACACGGACCATCTAAAAAAATTCCAGCTTTACTCCGTAGCATATCACCTACTCCAAGGTGATTTCTGCCTAACATATAAAGCTATGTCAAACCCAGAGCTGTTGGACATGCTACACCTAAAGAAATCCCAATGCCTCTGAGCTACATGCTCTAGGGACCTAAACCTTGTCACCACAATAAACAGGACATGCTGGAGAGATAGATTCCTGTCCCAAAGACTTCCCATACTCTGGAACAAGCTACCCATCTATGTCAAGCAAAGTTCCTCATTAGCACTTTTCAAGAAAAATCTTTGAGTGGATGGGAGATAGGAAAATATACCCCGGGAATAACTTCTGTGGCTCTGCTTGACAATGGCACAGGAAAATAACTTTCTTGGGTGGCATAAGCCAGGGAACCTTGTTGGCTAGGCTTACTTAGGCCCTTAGACTAAATACAATATTATGTAGCATTGAAATGTACTAACATTATAAGGGTGACAGTTGATTATTTACCCATAAAGCAAATGTCAGAGTGGAAAAGTTCAAATAGTGGATAAAGAGGAGGAGGGGAAGAGAAGAAAGAGTGAGAAAAAGTATTTGTTAGAAGTAATAATTAGGGTAGATATGGGAGGCAGGAGAAAAAATGAGTAAAAGTAACATGGTGCAAATGTTATGGATTATGAAATGGAGAGATTGAGTAAAATTGTGCTCGGTGAAGTCCCTAGCAATTTCATCACTGCTTGATTCAGACGTACATTCCCCTGTGTTTGTCAGTACTATGTTTGAGTGCATTGTTTTGGAGTGTAGTTTCACTGCTACAGCTGCTGCTACTCTTTCAATACAAGTGTCTGCTTTGGAAGTTTTCTCCAGGAGTCTGTTGCTGAAAGGATGCATGTTGTTGTTCAAAGAGACATGCTACAGGTATACAACTAAGACAAAATGGATAAACCAATAGTAAGAACAAGTACTAGTTCACATCAGAGGCTTGGGAGGTCATTGTTAAGAAACTGAGAACTGTTGCAAAATGTATCATTAAATACCATAAGTTCAGGTTATAGTATAAGAGAATAACTATGTAAAGATAACCATGTCAGCAGCCAAAATGCATTATAAGTTGAATATTTTACTGTGCACATTTTAAATGGATAGACTGGCCTAAACTCTGGACTGATGCGTTTGCTTTTTTTTTTTTTTTTTTTTATTTTATTTTATTTCTGGGAAATGCTATTCAGAAGTGAAGAGACATAGAGACATTCAAGGGAAAAGATTTAGTGTCACACCAGGCTGTGATTTTTTTTTTTGTCTATTGTCATGCAAAGCTGACTAAATAGTTGAATCTACCCAAGCCTGAAATGTGAGACTGTAGCCCACTGAAGGAGGGGAGATGGGAGGAGTAACCTGGCCAGGAACTGAAACTTGCAAAACTGCTCCTTGTGAAAAGTATTTTTTATCTCAGTAATTTGTTAGCACTTTTGCAAGTTTCTTTCAGAGAATGGGTAGTACATCAGTAGGAACAACATTTGTAAACCTCAGCGCATACCAGTCAATGACACACGAGCTGCAGACTCACGAACTTGGCAGTTTTTTCAGGTGTGCCATTCTAAGTGAATGGAAGTCTAGTCTGACAACAAATGGTAGGGCTATTTGTTCTCAGTCTGTGCATTATGGGACAGATTTAGCTTTCCAAAGGAATCACGATGTCTGCCCCCATGAGGGCAGAAAAGAGTAAAAACAAAATAAAATTAGGAATGAGTACTTATTTTGTTCATAGGTTCATACTAGGCTATCTGCCCTGGGGCAATTATAAGCCTAGCCCGATTCTGTATGGCTTACACCACCCCTTGATTTGAGTATACTGTGCCCTTTTTAAGGTTTAGTTTACTGTGCCTCTGTCTAATAGTGACACGGGAGTAATCCCTGGGACAAACCTACGATCCCCCATCCACCTATCGAGATTCTTCTTGAAGCGATTCAGTGAGGTGCTCTGCCTCACATGAACTGGAATTCTATTCCAGAGAGAAGGGAGCCTCTGGGTTATGAACCTGTCCCTCCAGCAAGTTCTATTTATTTCTGTGCTGAGGTTCAAGTCCCTCGAGCGTGTGGCTCTAAGGGATTTAGATTTACTGAGGTGGAGCATGTCCATTAATTCTGGATTTGACATAGCTTTGTATGTCAGGCATAGATCGCCTCAAAGTAGGTGGTATGCAACTGAGTAGAGCTGGAGTTTTTTTAACCGAGCAGCATATGGCATCTGTTTGAGACCCTTGATCCTCTTGGTGAGATACTTTTGGGGTCTTTCTAATTGCTGCAGGTGTCGGGTAAGGTACATCCCAAAAGGGGCACTGTATTCTATGATGGGCCTAATGAGGGATGAATAAAGGGGCACGATTACCTCTCTTGATCTAGATGTGAAACCCTTCGTGATGAGGTGGGCTATGTAGAAGGTCTTTCTAACCACTTTGGCAATGTGGTTTTCAAAGGAGAGATTGCTATCAACTTGGGTCCCCAGGTCCCTAATAACTTTCTCTGTACTTAATGGGTTTCCGCCTATGTGGTAATTTGTGGGCACATTGTTTTTGCCAAAGGGTATGACTATACATTATTTGGCATTTAGCTTTAAACCATGGTGATGGCACCAGTTATCTGTCTCTGTGAGACCTTTTTGAAGGATGTTTGTGTCAGCTGGAGAGTTGATTATGATGCCCAGTTTTCAGTCGTCTGCGAACTTGGTGAGCCATAGTCCTCCCACGTTTGCCTGTACCTCGGAAAAGTATATACCGAACAAGAGTGGTCCCAGGACAGAACCCTGTGGGATGCCACTTGTGACCGGTTTCGAGTCTGACATGGCTCCAGCAACTCTCACTCTGTGGGTCCTGTCTTTGAGCCAGTTTGCGACCCATCTTGTGACATAGGGGTTTATACTTAAGCTGGATAGCTTATCTATGATGCCCAAGTGGGGTATTGTGTCAAATGCCTTTGCAAGGTCCAGATAGGCTGTGTGGACTACCTTCCCTTCATCTATGGCTTTGGTGACTGTTTCGAAGAAGTCAACCAGGTTCAAAAGGCAGGATCTGCCCTTGACAAAGCCGAACTGGGTAGGATCTAGTGTCTGTAGGTCCCCAATGTCTTTGTTTATGAGCTCCATGATGATCCTCTCCATAGCCTTGCAGACTAAGCTAGTCAGGCTTATGGGGTGATAGTTTCCAGGGTCCGTAGAGGCTCCACCTTTGTGGAGTGGGACCACTGTTGCTGTACGCCATTCTGTGGGCACATATCCTGTAGTGAGGCTGAGATTGTATAGCTGTTTTATTTCAGGGATTAGTTCCTCTTGGAGTTCATGTAGGACGCAACCTGGGACGTCATCTGGTCCCATGGAAGCAGTGGTGTTTGCTTTGGAGAGGGCAGCCTTCACCTGAGCATCTGAGATGTTTGGGAGGCAGCCCTCTGCCGGGATAGATACTTCCTCTTTTGGGGGGAGGGGGTGGAGAAGTTTGCACTGAACCTGTCTGCCAGGATATTGGCGATGTCTGTGGGTTCAGTGTATTTTTTGTCGTTTAGAATCAACTCAGAACAAGTCTGGGAGTTGCATCCCAGGTTTCTAACATAACGGAAAAAAGCCTTATGATTGTCTTTGGTGTCCTGTGCAATTTTTCTCTCGAAACTGGCCTTGGAGGATTTTATGAGGGATCGTAATTTATTGCTAGTACTGATCAGAGATGCCTTCCCTATTAGGGATTTTGCTCTGTCATGTAGTAGCTTCCTCCTTCTGTTGTACAGTTTATTTATGGCAGGGGTCCATCAGACTGGACGCCTGCCTTTGGATGATTGGGTCTTGGTTTTGTTTGGGATAGCATGATCCATGCATTCCTGGAGATGTCCGTAGAATGCATTTATATAGGATTTTGCAGTTTGGGCCGTAGTCTCCACTGGCCCTGGGGCCTTGAAGGATTCCACTTCAGTTTTGAGAAGTGAGAAGTTCGCTTTTGAGAAGTTTTTCACTGTGGTTTTCTGGGCTGGGGGTGGGGTCGGGATGTGGACATCCAGTGAAATTAATTTATGGTCTGATATTACCAATGAGGGATATACTTCTGGTGTGGAGCATAGAGTCCCCATGTTGGTAATGATCAGGTCTAGTATGTTGTCCCCTCTTGTGGGAGTGGTGACTAGATGTTCCATGGCATTTGAGTTTATAATTTCCAGGAACCTTTGGGCTAAGGTGCTGGGGCTTGAGTAGTGCTCCCAGTCAATGTTTGGGTAGTTGAAGTCGCCCAATATAATGGTGTTCGGAGAGATCTTCATGTTCTCCAATGTTTTCAGGAAAGCCGAGTGGGATTCCTGACTTTGAGAGGGTGGTCTGTAGGATGCTATAAACTGAAAAGCAGTCTTGCCCACTGTTAGTTGCACATGGATGGTCTCCGATACTTTGTGCAATGCCACTAACCTGGAGGTGTGGATCTCCTTGATAAATATGGAAACTCCCCCTCCTTTTGTGGTTCGGTCCAGGTTTTGGGGCCGAAAAGCATGATATGAGGTATAGCCTGGTAGTGCTGGGGTGCTCTCTGGAGCCTTGAACCAGGTTTCTGTCACTGCACAGATATCGATGTTCTCCATACTGAGGAGAGCTTCAAGTGCGTGCATCTTGAGGTTAAGACTTCTGGCGTTTAGCAGCATTACCCTTAGTTTCTTGTTCCTTGTGCTGTCTATGGGGGTGGGTTTGACTTTTGAGCCTTGCCTAAAAAAGGCACTATGGGGGTGGCAAGAGCCTTTGCAAGAGACAGGTGCAAGCTGTCCCTAGCGAAGCAACATGGCTTGTCGAGCATGTCATCCCAGGCTGACAGACACTGGATCCCCTTTGAATGACACCAAAATTTTAGCCAATTGTTAAAATCGATCATTTTGTCTTTGTACTGTGGCATCATTCTAGGTGAGGGTAAGATGCTACTCAAGGTCAGGGTCATACCAGCCTGGGCTACATGATCAGAGAGCTCCTCTATGTCTCTTTTCATGTAGTCCAGGGAGGTACGTCTCTGGTCATTCACACCAGCATGTACAATGACTGAGTCATATTTGTATTTGCTTTGGAGTGACCTGAGTGCTTGCGTTATGTGGCGGATCCCAGCACCCGACAGGCAGCTCACCGTGACCTTCTCTTTGTTCAGCCTGGTGAGCGGGACGTCAGTGTGTCTGACAATAGAGTCACCTATTACAAGAGTATCAGGTGTGTTATTCAGCCTTAAGGGCTGTGGCTGCTTGGCACACTGACTTTGTGGGTTATGTGTTGTGTGTGTTTTGTTTTGAGGTAGCGTTTGCTTGGATGTCTGCTTTGGAGGTCTCTGTTGCTTAGGTAGATTTTTATTTAGAGCCTCCAGTATGTTTTTGTGTATTTATGTGTTTGGTTCGCTGATGTGGTGGGACTATGTGATACTGGAATTGTGTTGTGTGAGGTTACCTTCTCCTCCTGACCGGTTACACCAGTTTTGAGATGAGAGAGCTCAGCCTCCAGTTTGGCTAAATAGTTGCATCTCTCACATATATTTGAACCTGTTTGGAGGAGGAGAGGGTTGTCCGTGTACATGAGACAGTTGTAACATTGCCTCAAAATTCCCAGATTCACCAGCTGGACTGGAGAGTAAACCACTGACTGACCTTTGGACATGCTAGAGTAATATAGGGAAACTGAATTTAAGACGGACCAATAGAGGACAGGGTAATCGTAGAGAGTATAAGAGTAAGTAGTGCTTATGGTTTAATAGTGCTAACTTGTAGGATTACTTAATTGGACCAGTGAAGGGCCTTAGAATGAGAATATGGTGTTTAAATTGAGAGATAGAGCAGTTCTAAGGGAAAAAGTGAAGAGCAGACTTTGTGGAGCCAGGAATAATTTAAACCCAATTAGGAGGCGCTGCCCGCTGTTGCGCTATGCACAAAAACGCGCAAAACTGCGCAAAAGAGGGTTTTAAGAGAGGAAGATGAAGGAGTTTTGGAATTGACCCAAAATGGCCAATAAAACTACAGTTTCAAGTCAGTAACCACTCCCACAGGGGCAGGCAGGCTGCTCAATGTTTTTCACTGCCACTGATCAACAGAGAGACTTCCCTTTAGCCCAAGCAAAAAATGGCCTCACAGAAACTTACAAACAGTTCAAGAACAGCAAGCCTGTAACTGAACTTTTTTAAATCTCAGAAAAGTGGGAAAAAAGCAAGATTTTTTTTGTTTTTTGTTTTTGTTTTTCAGAGATAGCAGAGGTTCACAAGTATCAACAAGTTATAACAGTGCAGTAAATGACCCCACACAAGAATGCTAGGCCAAAGACAGATAAAATGCAAGTTTTGAGAAAAACGATTTTAAAAATAAGTGCAAACAGGAAATTCAGTAAACAGCTCTAGGTTGTGCTCTAAATACAGTTACTAATGGAGAAATCAAGTTTAACAAGCCAGAAAATGCTCAAAATAGGCGGCTATGCAGAAAAACTTAGCAAATAAACAGAGGAAAAATACTTAAAATCTCAAAAGTGGCTCCTTTCTTCTCTCAGCATTTTCTCCTCTTGGTGGGTGCTTCACCAACAGCCAACAAGCCTGAAAAGACGCCAAAACCACGAGGCAACCAGGTTTTAAGAGAGGAAGATGAAGGAGTTTTGGAATTGACCTAAAATGGCCAATAAAACTACAGTTTCAAGTCAGTAACCACTCCCACAGGGGCAGGCAGGCTGCTCAATGTTTTCACTGCCACTGATCAACAGAGAGACTTCCCTTTAGCCCAAGCAAAAATGGCCTCACAGAAACTTACAAACAGTTCAAGAACAGCAAGCCTGTAACTGAACTTTTTTAAATCTCAGAAAAGTGGGAAAAAGCAAGATTTTTGTTTTTGTTTTTCAGAGATAGCAGAGGTTCACAAGTATCAACAAGTTATAATAGTGCAGTAAATGACCCCACACAAGAGTGCTAGGCCAAAGACAGATAAAATGCAAGTTTTGAGAAAAAAACTATTTTAAAAATAAGTGCAAACAGGAAATTCAGTAAACAGCTCTAGGTTGTGCTCTAAATACAGTTACTAATGCTAATGTTGCAGGCAGCTTTGGGAGGTGTAGTAAATCATGGCAAGATAAAAAAATATATGTTTTCTTCATCATTTGCCCGTAGTGGTCCTTTAAGGCAACAGTTTTAGTGGCACACCAGGCTGTGATTTTTTTGATGTCTATTGTCATGCAAAGCTGACGAAATAGTTGAATCTACCCAAGCTGGAAATGTGAGACTGTACCCACTGAATGAGGGTAGATGGGAGGAGTAAGTCGTGAAACTTGCAAAACTGCTGTTTGTGAAAAGAAATTTTTATCTCAGTAATTTTGCAAGTTTCTTTAAGAGAATGTGTAGTACATCAATAGGAACAACATTTGTAAAACTCAGCACATACCAGTCAATGACACATGAGCTGCAGACTCTCAAACTTGGCATTTTTTTTCAGGTGGTCCATTCTAAGTGAATGGAAGTCTAGTCTGACAACAAATGGAAGGGTTATTTGTTCTCATAGTCTGCGCATTGAGACAGATTTAGCATTCCAAAGGAATCACAATGTCTGCCCCATGAGGACAGACTTCTTCTTCTTCTTTCAGCTTTTCCCGGTTAGGACAGACAAGAGTAAAAAAAATAAATAAAATTAGGAATGAGTACTTATTTTGCTGCAGGCAGCTTTAGGAGGTGCAGTAAATCATGGCAAGATAAAAAATATATGTTTTTTTCATTGTTTGCCCATAGTGGTCCTTTAAATGCCAAATTAGTCAGTGTTTCTGTTGAGGAACTATAGGTTCATAAGTAGGTACTAGGCTATCTGCCTGAGGGCATTTATAAGCCTAGCCAGACTGTGTCAGCTTTTGCCAGCCCATTGATTAATTAACTGAGCCACTGTCAAGAACAGCCAATGAAGTGATCTCAGGGGTGTATTTTCTGTTACCCATCCACTCATCAAGGTTTCTCTTGAAGAGTGTTAGTGAGGGGCTCTGCCTAATGTTGTTAGGAATTTTGTTCCAAAGCATGGGTAGTCTCTGTGACAGGAATCTATCCCTCCAGCATGTTCTATTTATTGTTGTGGTGAGGTTTAGCTCACTAGAACGAGTGGCTCGCAGTGACTTTGATTTCTTTAGGTGGAGCATGTCCATCAATTCTGAGTTGGACATGGCTTTGTAAGTCAGTCAGAGATCACCTCTGAGTAAGAGATATACCACTGAGTACAGCTGGAGTTTTTCCAGTCGGGCTGCATAGGGCATATGTTTGAGACCAGTAATCCTCTTGGTGAGGTACTTTTGTGGTTAGTTAGTTAGTATAGCTCTCTGCTACAGTTTAGCAAAAGCAGTTTAACAAACAGCTGTTATATTGTTACATGCAGTGACAGAGACCTGGTTCAAAGCTCCAGAGAGCACCCCTGCATTACCAGGCTATAATTCATACCACATCTTTCGGCCACCTAACCCGGAACGAAGCACTAAAGGTGGAGGCGTGTCCATATTCATTAAGGATATCCACACCTCCAGGCTAGTTGCACAGCATAATGCATCCGAGATTATCCAAGTGCAACTAGTTCTGGGCAAGACCACAATCCAAATTGTATCTTGCTACAGACCCCCCACCATGCCCCAGGATTCCCACTCCTCATTTCTTGATACACTGGAAAGTATTAGGGTACATCCTAACACCCTAATAATGGGCGATTTCAAGTACCCCACCATTAACTGGGAAAACTACTCATGTACCAACTCTGTTGCTCAACGTTTTCTGGAATTCATAAATTCCAACGCCTTGGATCAGCTTATTCACACCCCCACCAGGGGCAGCAATATCCTAGACCTGGTCATTACCAACATGGGCAACCAGTGTTCCACACCAGAGGTCAATTCCTCCTTGGTCAGATCCGATCACAAGCTAATCACCCTAGACATCCACATCCCGCCCCCAACCCCAATTAGGGAAACCACCATAAAAAACTTCTCCAAAGCCAACTTCACACTTCTTAAGACAGAAGTGGCAAACTTCATGACACCCATGCAGATGGACAATAGAGGTACGACTGCTGAATCCTACACAAATGCACTTTATAAGCACTTACACGAGTGCATGGATCATGCTATTCCTAATAGAACCAAGATGCTATCCTCCAAAAAAGGAAGCCAAATCTGGTGGTCTTCTGCCATAAACAAACTCTACAACAGAAGAAAGAAACTGTTGCAAAAAAGAGTAAAATCCCATGACTGAAGGAACTCCCTGGTCAACCTCAGTAAGAAGCTGAGATCCCTCATAAAATCCTACAAAGCTAGTTACGAAAACAAAATTGCCACTGACTCTAAAGATAACCACAAAGCATTCTATAGCTATGTCAAGAATCTCAATGGCAACCTCGGATCTGCTCTGAGTTACAGCACAATGGCACTAAATATACAGAACCAACTGATATTGCCAACATCCTGGCAGATAGGTTCAGTGCTAACTTTGCCCCCCTCTCACCCCCTAGAGGGCCCATCTCTATACCGGAAGAATGCAAAGTTCCTATAATCACAGCTGCAGAGGTAAAAAACACACTCTCCAAAGCCAAGAACACAGCATCCATGGGACCTGACAATATCCCAGGCTGCATTCTACATGAACTACAGAATGAACTGGCACCCTACCTATGTACCATGTTCAATCATAGCCTCACCTCAGGCTTTGTGCCCACTGAATGGCGCACCACTACGGTTATCCCACTCCACAAAGAGGGAGCCACGACGGACCCCAGGAACTACCGCCCCATTAGCCTGATGAGCCTGGTCTGCAAGGCCATGGAATGTATCATCATGGAACTCATAAACAAAGACATTGGTAATCTCCAAACTCTGGACCCTACTCAGTTCGGATTTGTAAAAGGCAGATCATGTCTCCAAAACCTGATTGACTTCTTTGAAGCAGTCACCAAAGCCATAGATGAGGGTAAGGTGGTTCACACAGCTTATCTAGATCTCGCCAAGGCTTTCAACACCATCCCCCACTCTGGAATTATAGATAAGCTCACTAAACTAGGTATAAATCCCTATGTCACAAGATGGGTTGCCAACTGGCTCACGGACAGAACCCACACTGTGAAAGTAGCTGACTCCAAATCCGACTTCAGACCAGTGATAAGTGGACTACCATGGGGTTCAGTCCTGGGTCCTCTCCTGTTTGGTATCTACTTCTCTGAAGTACAGGCTAACAAAGAAGGTCCATGGCTAACAAACTTTGCAGATGACTGCAAACTTGGAGCCATAATCGAAACTCCTAATGATGTGGACATACTACAAAAGGGCCTCACTGAGACAGATGCCCGGTGTCAAAGCCATGGCCTGAAGCTCAATGCCAAAAAGTATATTGTCATCCCCTTTGGTAAAAACTCTGTACCCGTGAACTACCACATAGCTGGTAGTCTACTTAATGCAGAAAATGTGATACGAGACCTTGGGACACAGGTGGACAGGAGTCTCTCCGTTGATAATCACATCGCCACAGTGGTCAGGAAATCCTTCTACATGGCTCACCTCATCACAAAAGGTTTCTCATCCAGAAAAAAAGAGGTCATTGTTCCCCTTTACTCATCACTCATTAGACCCATTATAGAGTACAACACCCCTTTTGGTATGTACCTCACAAGACATCTACAACAACTGGAAAGGCCACAGAAGTACCTCACAAAGAGGATTACAGGCCTCAAACAGACGCTCTATGCAGACAGTCTCAAAAAACTCCAGCTTTACTCCGTTGCATATCGTCTACTCAGAGGCGATCTCTGCCTAACATACAAAGCTATGTCAAACTCAGAGCTGTTGGACATGCTCCACTTAAAGAAATCCCAATCCCTCCCAGCTACACGCTCTAGGGACCTAAACCTTGTCACCACAATAAACAGAACATGCTGGAGGGATAGATTCCTGTTCCAGAGACTTCCCATACTCTGGAACAGACTACCTATCTATGTCAAACAGAGTTCCTCATTAGCACTCTTCAAGAAAAATCTTGATGATTGGATGGGAGATAGGAAATTCACCCCAGGGATAACTTCTGTGGCTCTGCTTGACAGGGGCACAGGAAAATAATTTTCTTGGGTGGCGAAAGCCAGGGTAAATTTTTGGCTAGGTTTATATAGGCCCTAGGGCCAATAGCCTAGTACCTACCTATGAACCTCTGAACATAATATATTGTTGTCTAGCCTCAAGATCAGACTTTTATAGTCACTGAACTGTAGCAAGTGGGTGTCATAGCTGTTTGCTACAGTTTCTCAGAAGCGTGAGCATATTAGCTGTTTGCTACAGTTTATCAGAGGTGTGAGCAAACACCAAAGCTGTACATGCTTGACTTAATAAAAGTGCCTCTTGGCTTAGTTGACCTCACCACACACACACACACACACACACACACACACACACACACACACACACCTTTCATTTTGACTGTGAAGTGTACTAGCAAAGATCACTCAATCACTATTAAATTTGATGCTGCACCCTTTGGGATTCAGGATACAGGTGTACAGCAGTCTTGAGGATTTAAAGCATTTAGGAGAACATAAAAAGAGAGAGTACTCACAACAAACAACTAGAAAGAAAAACAAATTAAGTGATGTATATAATGCTAAAAGAAAACATACTAAACAAAAAGACACTGCCTTGATATACAATATACAAATAACGGAATTATAACATTGTTCAGTCATAAAACATTCTGTCTACAGAAAATGACATCATTGCTCCAACAAAAAAGGTAGAAAAAATGAGGCAATAGAAAGGCTAAAAAGAAGAAATTTAAATTGAACTTGGAAGGATTAAAGACCATTACTGCAGGAAAAAGAGGCGAAAGGCTGACGCTGCCAACATGGCTCAGACTGCAAAAGTACAAAAACAAATAGATGAGAACTGTATGCTTGCAAATAATGTACATGGTAAAAACAGTGAGATTAATAAGACTTTGAGAGATAAAGATTATTCTTTTGCAACAATTGAAAGAGCATACATTACTGAATTAGATATGGGAGAGTCTTCAGATGAGGTTGCGAAAGATGAACTGGTAATTGGAGATTCAGTTTTTAAAGAAAATGATATTCAACATTTGCAGAGAGGATAATGAACATCATATAGTCTTATGCCTGCCAAAAGCAAAAATATAAGAAGCGAGTATGGCTTTAAGATGCCTAAATGTAAGAAAGTATACAGCTGATTTTATTCATGTTGTATAAAATTACCTCAACTTTAAAGAATTCTTTGTTAGTAGGGAGATAACACACCTCTTAGATAACATAGTTTGCATGGGTACTAGGATGTACTTTTCATAAATTACATTGAGAAAATAGTTAGATCAGCACAAATGAAAAAATCTTTTGCGTATTTACTACATAAAAAATACCCCCCTTTAAAAAGTGGGAATGTGTATATTAAACATGTAAGCCTAATTTTGGGGACACATTTTAGACAGGATAGACAAGAATTTTGCAGCTGATACATTACAATTTTTGGCAAACACAAAACCAGATTTTTGCTAAGTGAGAAATGTAACAGATTTCAGATATCGACATTTGATTTACCTTTTCTGGTTGTTAATGCAAGGAGCATTATTGAAAAAGTTTTTTTTTTAAATTTTCTGGTTTCACATAATGCTGACATTGTTATTGTTTGTGAAACAAGATTAAAAACAATTACTAGAAACCAGTTCTGTCAGGGTATAAATGTTTAACAGACATTCCAATATAACATCAGGTGAATGAAACAAACTGGTATTACCGGCTGTAAAAAACGGAGCCTTTGGAAACAGTTCAAAAAGGCTTGTTGTTTATTAAGTCCACTTGTTTTAATGACAAAATTAAAAATTGAAGAAAAGACCAAGTACTGTGAAACGCTAGATGCGTTTTTCGTTCCACATAATAGTAGAACTTCCTCAGACAACGGTCTTCCTTTCACTACAGTTTTTAAACTGATGCACATGCTTACAATTAGCATTAACAGCATACCATTTGTTTTTTAAAGTGCCAGTACTGCAGGTATAACCATACAAGTTGCAAATTTATACACATTTGTATAAACCAATACTATAAATCATGGGTATAGCTTATTGTGTTAACTAAATACAAAATATTAAATTTAATGAATTTAAATATAGGTATGTGAGTACATAAGTTTAAAAATAAATAAATAAATAAGCAAATACATTATTAAATCTGTACTCTAAATACAATTATAATGATGGTAATTATATAGTACCATTCATAACTTTACACATTTTGCTAATGCTAACAAAATTTTATTACTTACAAAAATGTGTTAACCAACCTGCCTTTAAAATAAACCTATTTAGACATTTTAAGTCATTGTTATTTTTGTATAATGTATGCACGAAATAGCTGTCATCCAACCATGCCCATGGCTAAAAGTAGTAACACTGGTTACAACTCAAATCCAGGTTACAAAGTTAAGACCTGCACCCCTACCAAAATTCATAAACTAAAAAATGTTTTTATAAAAAAACATCAGGTGAAGATATTATGCTAGGAATTAAATATTGTTAGACAATGGGCTTACTATACATCAGTACCCTGATTGGAGAATGAGCATTCTCCAGCAGGGTATTAATGTATGAGTAATGCCCGCTAAGAAACGAGTCTGCCACTTCACAGCAGCATATCAAGATGCCATGGAGCTCAGACTGAGAAAATGGAAAGACCGACATTATTTTATACTCGTTAACCAGAGTTTTTTCTGTTTAGTGAGTGTAAAATATAAAAAAAAAAAAAAAAAAAAAAAAAAGAAGGCAACAAAAAGGTGTGTGTGTGTGTGTGTGTGTGTGTGTGTGTGTCTGTGTTTGCATGTATGTGTGCATTTCAGTGAAAATTAAAGTGAGTAACCCATTATTTTACACTCACTAAGCAGAATTTTTGCTGTTTAGCGAGTGTAAAATATAAAAAGAAAAAAATTAAAATAAAGTGTGTGTGAAAATGTAATGAGAGTAAGAGAGAGTGATCGATCGAACGAAACAGAAAAACGTGTGTTTATGTTTCTGTCTGCATGTGTGTGCGAATGTCTGCGTGAAAGCAGAGAGACTTTGTGTGTGTGTGTGTGTGTGTGTGTGTGTGTGTGTGAGAGAGACAGAGAGAGAGAGAAAGCAAGAGTGATGTGTGAGTGAATACATGTATGTAAGCAAAGGAGACTGCGTGTGAGACAGACAGAGAGAGTGAGACTGAATGTGTGTATCAAAGCAGCTAGAGACTGTGAGAGACTGAGAAAGAGGGTGAGACCGATCTTGTGTGAGTGAATGTGTGTATGAAAGCAGAGGAGACTGTGTGTGTATATGTATCTGTGTGAAAGCACAAGAGACTGTGTATGTGTGTATGGCAAAGAATGGACTGTATCTAAAATTGTTGTGTTTCACTTGCTTATTATTTTTTAGTTTTATAGTTTAGTACTAGGCTATCTGCCCTGGGGCATTTATAAGCCTAATCATAGTGATGTGGCTTTCGCCACCCCATGTAATGGTACAAAAGTGTACAGAATAGATTTAGAATACTGTGCCTCTGTCTAGTAGTGACACAGTGAAGACCCCCTTACATAATACAATTAGTTTACTGTGCCTCTGTCTAGTAGTGACACAGAGATGACCCCTGGGGTAAACCTACGATCTCCCATCCACTTGTCAAGATTTCTCTTGAAGAGAGTCAGTGAGGGGCTCTGCCTAACATGAACTGGGATTCTGTTCCAGAGTATGGGAAGCCTCTGAGTTATGAATCTGTCCCTCCAGCATGTCCTATTCATATTTGTGCTGAGGTTTAAATCTTTAGCTCTCGTGGTTCTGATGGATTTGGATTTTTTGAGGTGGAGCATGCCCATCAATTCCTGATTGGACATGGCCTTGTACGTCAGGCACAGATCACCTCTGAGTAGGCGGTATGCTACTGAATAGAGCTGGAGTTTCTTTAGTCTGGCAGCATATGACATATGTTGTAGACCCTTGATCCTCTTGGTGAGGTACTTTTGGGGTCTCTCTAGCTGTTGCAAGTGCCGGGTGAGGTACATACCAAATGGGGCATTGTACTCAATCATGGGCCTGATAAGGGAGGAGTATAGGGGTACAATGACCTCCTTTGACCTGGATGTGAATCCCTTCATGATAAGGTGGGCAAGGTAGAAAGTCTTTCTAACCACTTTGGCAACGTGGGTGTCAAATGAGAGGTCACTATCGACTTGGGTCCCCAGGTCTCTGATTACTTTTTCTGTACTCAGTGGGTTACTGTCTATGTGATAATTTGTGGGTACTTTGTTTTTCCCAAAAGGGATGACTATACATTTTTTGGCATTTAGTTTAAGGCCATGACTCCGGCACCAGTTGTCCGTCTCAGTGAGGCCTTTCTGTAGGATGTATGTGTCAGCTGGTGTATCGACTATGGCGCCTAGTTTGCAGTCATCTGCGAACTTTGTCAGCCACAACCCTCCCATGTTTGCTTTCACATCTGAGAAATAAATGCTGAACAAGAGGGGTCCCAGGACAGAGCCCTGTGGGACACCACTTGTGACTGGCTTTGAGTCTGACATGGCTCCAGCGATTTTGACTTTATGGGTTCTATCCTTTAGCCAGTTTGCAACCCATCTTGTGACATATGGATTTACATTTAAGCTGTTGAGCTTGTCTATGATGCCAGAGTGGGGTATTGTGTCGAAAGCTTTAGCCAAGTCCAGGTAGGCTGTATTGACTGCTTTGCCCTTGTCAATGGCTCTAGTGACGGTTTTGAAAAAGTCAACCAGGTTCAAAAGGCAGGATCTGCCCTTTACAAAGCCGAACTGGGTGGGATCAAGTGTCTGTAAGTCCCCAAGGTCTCTGTTTATGAGTTCCATAATGATTCTTTCCATAGCTTTGCAGACCAGGCTGGTTAAGCTTATGGGGCGGTAGTTACCAGAGTCTGTAGAGGTGCCTCCTTTGTGGAGTGGGACTATTGTTGCTGTACGCCAGTGTTCAGGTACATATCCTGTAGTAAGGCTAAGGTTAAATAGCATTTTTATGTGCGGGTTTAGCTCCTCTTGAAGTTCAAGTAGCACGCAACCCGGGATACCGTGAGGTCCCATTGATGCTGTGTTTTTAGCTTTGCTGAGGGCGGTTCTCACCTGGACATCTGAGATGACAGGGAGGTTACATTCAGCTGGGATAAGTATTTCTTCTTTTGGGGGTGAGGGAGGGGAGAAATTTGCACTGAACCTGTCTGCCAGAATGTTGGCAATATCTGTGGGTTCAGTGTATTTTTTGTCATTGTGAACTAACTCTGAACATATCTGAGGGTTTCCGCCCAGGTTTCTAACACAGCAGAAGAAGGCCTTGTGGTTATCTTTAGTGTCCATAGTGATTTTTCTCTCAAAGTTGGCCTTGGATGTTTTTATGAGAGAACGTAGCTTTCTACTAGTGCTGGTCAGAGATGCCTTCTCTTTATGGGATTTTGCTCTGTCGTGCAGTAGCTTCCTTCTTTTGTTATACAATTTGTTTATGGCTGGGGTCCACCAGACAGGACGTCTGCCCTTGGTGGAGAGGGTCTTGGTTTTATTTGGAATTGCATGATCCATGCATTCTTGGAGATGTCCATAGAAAGCATTTGTGAAGGATTCTGCATTGTGGGATGAGGTTTCCACTGGCCCAGTGGGCTAAAAGGATACCATCTCAGTTTTAATAAGTGTAAAGTCGGCTTTTGAGAAGTTTTTCACTGTAGTCTTTTGTGTTGGGGGTGGAGGTGGGATATGTATATCCAGGGTGATTAGTTTGTGGTCAGATCTCACTAGTGAGGGGTATACTTCCGGTGTGGAGCACTTTGTCCCCATGTTTGTGATGATCAGGTCTAGTATATTATCTCCCCTTGTGGGAGAGGTGACTAGCTGTTCCATTGCATTTGAATTTATGAACTCCAGGAACCTTTGGGCTAGGGTGTTTGGGCTAGAATAATGCACCCAGTCTATGTTAGGGTAGTTGAAGTCTCCCAATATGATTGTGTTTGGTGAGACATTCATATCCTCCAATGTCTTCAGGAAGGCTGAATGGGGTTCCTGAGATTGGGAGGGTGGTCTGTAACATGCTACCAGTTGTATAGCAGTTTTGCCTACGGTTAGTTGCACCTGGATGGTCTCTGATGCTTCATGTGTTGCCACTAACCTGGAAGCGTGGGTGTCCTTGATGAATATGGACACTCCCCCTCCCTTTTTGGTTTGTCCCGAGTTTTGGGGCCGAAAAGCATGATACGAGGTATAGCCTGGTAGCGCTGGGGTGCTCTCAGGAGCCTTGAACCAGGTTTCAGTTACTGCACAGACATCGATGTTCTCCATACTGAGGAGTGCTTCGAGAGCCTGCATCTTGAGATTTAGACTTCTGGCATTGAGCAGCATTACATTTAATTTTTTTCCATTTTTGTTTTCTAAGGAGGTGGGTTTGTCTTTTGAGCCTTGCCTAAAAAAGGCACTATGGGGGTGGCAAGAGCCTTAGCCAATATCCGGAAGCCCAGTGGTGACAGATGCAAGCCGTCCCTTGCGAAGCAGTGTGGCTTGTCCAGCATGTCATCCCAAGCAGACAGACATTGGATCCCCCTAGAATGACACCAGCATTTGAGCCAATTATTAAAGCTGATCGTCTTGTCTTTGTATTGTGGCATCATTCTTGGTGAGGGCAAGATGCTGCTCAGGGTCAGGGTCATACCAGCCTGAGCTACATAATCAGAGAGATCCTCTATGTCTCTTTTCATGTAGTCCAGGGAGGTATGTCTCAGGTCATTCACGCCGGCATGGACAATGACGGAGTCATATTTGTACTTGCTTTGGAGTGACCTGAGTGCGTGTGTTATGTGGCGGATCCTAGCTCCCGATAGGCAGCTCACCATTACCCTCTCCTTGTTCAGCCTGGTAAGCGGGACGTCAGTGTGTCTGACTATAGAGTCACCTATTACTAATGTATCAGGCATGGTGTTTGGCCTTAAGGGCTGTGATTGTTTGACACACTGATTTATTGAAGTATGTGTTGCATGTGTTATATTTTGAGGTGGTGGATTTTTGGGTGTCTGCTTTGGGAGCCTCTGTTGTTTTGGTAAGTTTTTTGTTAGAGCCTCCGAGTATGTCTTTGTGTTATTATGTGTTTGGTTTGCAGTTGTGGTAGGTCTATGTGGGACTGGGTTTGGTGTGTGTGTGGTTACCTTCTCCTCCTGTCTGGTCTTGCCAGTCCTGAGTTGAGAGAGTTCAGCCTCCAGTTTGGCTATATAGTTACATCTCTCACATGTATTTGTGTTTGTTGGGAGGAGGAGAGGGTTGTCTGTGTACATGAGACAATTGTAGCATTGTCTCAAGATTCCCAGATTAACCAGCTGAACCGGAGAGGATGCTAGTAATCTACCACTTGACATGCTAGAATATTATAAGAGAGTGCTGTGCCTTTAAGGGAAGTGGGTACTCACAGGGGTGGTAGGTGGATGTAGTGCTTACTTTAGTTAGTGAGTGCTTACTTAGAAGAGAGGTTTTGAGAACAAGTGCTAGGCTTATAATAAAGCGATTAGACTGATTATTATAAGAGTAGAGCTTTCTTAAGGGAAAATTTGAAGAGCAGACTCGGCAGAGCCAGAAAACGTTTAACCTTATTTAACAGGCGCTGCGCTATGCGCACAAACTCGCAAAGCCGTGCAAACGCGGATTTTAAACAGGGAACTTCAAAAGAGCTAGAAATGGTCCAAAACAACCAATTACTACAAGCTCTTGTGCTGAGGTCACTCCTTCAGGGACAGATAGGCTGCTCAAGGCTCCCCACTCCCACTGGTGAGCAAAGAAACTTCCTTCTATCCAAGTAAGGCAATGGACAACGCAGGAACTACACCACAGCCCAGAATACAGCAAAGCCTGTATACTGGTCTAAACTAGTCAAGGAGAGGCGGGAAAACAAGGATTTTTTTGTTTTTTTTGTTTTTGAGATAGAAAGCACACAGAAATGCAGGAAACAGTAATAAATCAGTTACACAGGCTAGCACACTTTAGTGGGCAGCCTCAACAGTTAAATTTAACAAACAAACAACTTTCGACCAATTTTCGACTAAATGAAACTTTAAGTGCAGATAATATATAATGCAACAAACAGTTAAAAAACAGTTTAAGCTTGTTCAAAGTAAGCAAGAGAAGGTATTTCAGGTAAAAAACAGCAAAAAATACTTAAATCAGGAAGGTAGTCGCTTTTCTCAGTTCTGTGCTGCTAGGACCACTCTGCAGGACCATGAGGAGCTGTTTCTGAGTAGTATAGCCAGAAAAAAATGCTCAGAGGCGGATTTTAAACAGGGAACTTCAAAAGAGCTAGAAATGGTCCAAAACAACCAATTACTACAAGCTCTTGTGCTGACGTCACTCCTTCAGGAACAGATAGGCTGCTCAAGGCTCCCCACTCCCACTGGTGAGCAAAGAAACTTCCTTCTATCCAAGTAAGGCAATGGACAACACAGGAACTACACCACAGCGCAGAATACAGCAAAGCCTGTATACTGGTCTAAACTAGTTGAGGAGAGGCGGGAAAACAAGGATATTTTTTTTTTTTTTTTTTTTTTTGAAATAGAAAGCACACAGAAATGCAGGAAACAGTAATAAATCCGTTACACAGGCTAGCACACTTTAGTGGGCAGCCTCAACAGTTAAATTTAACAAACAAACAAACAACTTTCGACCAATTTTCGACTAAATGAAACTTTAAGTGCAGATAATATATAATGCAACAAACAGTTAAAAAAACAGTTTAAGCTTGTTCAAAGTAAGCAAGAGAAGGTATTTCAGGTAATAAAACAGCAAAAAATACTTAAATCAGGAATGTAGTTGCTTTTCTCAGTTCTCTGCTGCTAGGACCACTCTGCAGGACCATGAGGAGCTTTAAGCACTACATTATTTTTTTATATATGTCCGATGAAAAATGCTTCCACCAACACCATTAACATATACTACAGCAAGTTTGAAACAGTAGGCAAAGGAACTATTTTACATTAAAAAATATAAAAACATAATATAATACTTAGAAAAATAAATAAGCAAGTAAAACACAACAATTTTACAGAGACCCCATTCTAGAAGTGCAATAATGCCCTCCAGGGTGTGTGTTAATGTGTAATTAACCCCCTTCTAGGGGTGTAGAGGCCCTCCACCTGTGGTGTCGGGCCTCATAACACCCCAGGGTGGGTGTTAATTACACATTAACACACACCTTGTCAGGCATTATTGCTTGCTTATGAGATCTTTGTTTAATACATATATGATAACACCAGTGTTGCAGATTGTGTAACTGCTGGCAGTAAAGACAACTCTGGAAAACATTTACAATTGTTGGAGTATACAAACCTCAAAAGTCAAGTGCAGAATTCATACATTTCTGCAAGAAACACTGGAAGGAAAATGATAATAGCTGATGACTTGAAATTACTAGAGACAGACTGAAACAATATTCTACAGGAACAAAAATTGTCTCATATTGTAAACAAAGTATCAGGGAATTGTACATACTAGATATTGTTTGTGTTCCTAAAGAGATAGCTATTACTTCATGTCATGTTTTGCCACCTTCGATGCACAGTGATCATGGCGTTATAAAGGTTAAGCTACTGCTAGATAACTCTGCCAAACTTAAAGTTGTACCAGTGCACAGAAGATCGATAACAAACTACATGGGAGCAAAACAGTCACTATGTAAAACTAACTGGATGCATTCATTGAAAAACAGCAGAAGGAATGTGGGAAATGTTGAAAGAGAAATTGTTTGAATGCAAAAAATTGAAAATAAAATCTTTAACATTAGGATCCAGGCACACAAAGTCAGGAGTATATATTTCCATAAGAACAAGATACTTAATTAAGATGAGAGTTAAAGAACATAATGCTGAGCACATACAAGACTAATTGACATGGCAGCAAATTGGAGAAAATAAGCTAAAAATTAAAATAGAAGGACAATAGTGGGACAAGTTAACAGCTTCAAGTATCTGGGAGGGCTAGTTGAGGAGAAGAGAAGTCTGAATGAAGAGGTCAGAGCTAGAACTGGAGGCTGTGTAGCCAAGTAGCATAGGAGTTATTGTTAGTATGTGACAGAAAAATGCCAAAGAAACTAAAACATAATGTATGCAAAATATTGATGATATCAGTACTTTTGTATGGCACAGAAACCTGGCCAGAGCAGGTGAGGACACTACAGGTGATAGAGATGTGATGGGTGATAAGGTGCACAATGTGGGACAGACAAAGGTATAATGATATCTTAGCAGAAGCCAACATTGCTCCAGTTGCATAAAAAGCCAAAGAGAACAAATTAAGGTAGTTTGGGCACAAGTGCAGTAAAAAAGAAAATTATTTTGTGAAGAATGTTTAGGAGAGACAGGAAAAAGAAAACAAGAGGAAATGACAATGTCCAGGAAAGAGATGTATGGATTGTGTGATAAAAGAGTTGTGACAATAAGGCATGACTGTTGAAGAAGGAAGGAGAGTAGCACTGAACAGGGAGAGGTGGAGACTGCAACATCCCAACCCTCTGTAGAAAATGGGAAAAACAGGGTTGATAATGACAATGATGCTACAAAAATAACATATTTAACATATCTAACTTTCTCTCTGTAGGATAATAGCTTTAGTATGCCCTAGTCAGAATTGCTGGCTCTGGGCTTGTTTGTTTATACAGTGATTGTTCAAAGCACATGAACAGGCCATCTTGAATTAGCTGAAGCCTTTCTTTACCTGGGCTAGATTGTGTTAATTGGCTGCTGGCTAGTGGGGGCTGGTTCTTTTGTGTTCTTGTAAAAAAAAAAAAAGTTGTCTTAAGATTGTATCTTCTGGTATTTAAGCCCTAACTTTGAGAGGGTTTCTGTCTATACACACTGAGCAGAGTGGAGTAGAGGTGTTGACTACAACTGTTAGCTCAGATATATAAGTATCCTGTTTTTTTTGATTATTTATACTGATTATTGTTTCTAGCAATTTATATACAGCACTTTTTATTGCCTGCTGCACAGTTTTTGAGTGTATTTTACTGCTATTAACTAATCTGCACGGGTAACTGATTTGTTTGCAGTTAAAAAAGCATTCTGTAGAGTCTCATTGCTCCTTTATCTGTTTAAAAACTTTCATTTTGTGGCTTTCTGTAGTGCTTACTCTCTGTAGGATAATAGCTTTAGTATGTCCTAGTCAGAATTGTTGACTCTGGGCTTGTTTGTTTATACAGTGATTGTTCAAAGCACATGAACAGGCCATCTTGAATTAGCTGAAGCCTTTTTTTACCTGGGCTAGATTCTGTTAACTGGCTGCTGGCTAGTGGGGGCTGGTTCTTTTGTGTTCTTGTAAAAAAAAAAAGTTGTCTTAAGATTGCATCTTCTGGTATTTAAGCCCTAACTTTGAGAGGGTTTCTGTCTATACATACTGAGCAGAGTGGAGGAGAGGTGTTGACTACAACTGTTAGCTGAGATATATAAGTATCCTGTTTTTTTGATTATTTATACTGATTATTGTTTCTAGCAATTTATATATAGCACTTTGTATTGCCTGCTGCACAGTTTTTGAGTGTATTTATCGGTTTAAAAACTTTTGTTTTGTGGCTTTCTGTAGTGCTTACTCTCTGTAGGATAATAGCTTTAGTATGTCCTAGTCAGAATTGCTGGCTCTGGACTTGTTTGTTTATACAGTGATTGTTCAAAGCACATGAACAGGCCATCTTGAATTAGCTGAAGCCTTTCTTTACCTGGACTATATTATGTTAATTGGCTGCTAGCTAGTGGGGGCTGGTTCTTTTGTGTTCTTGTAAAAAAAAAAAAAAGTTGTCTTAAGGTTGTATCTTCTGGTATTTAAGCCCTAACTTTGACAGGGTTTCTGTCTATACACACTGAGCAGAGCGGAGGAGAGGTGTTGACTACAACTGTTAGCTGAGATATATAAGTATCTTGTTTTTTCGATTATTTTTACTGATTATTGTTTCTAGAAATTTATATATAGCACTTTTTATTGCCTGCTGCACAGTTTTTGAGTGTATTTTTATTGCTATTAACTAATCTGCATGGGTAACTGATTTGTTTGCAGCTAAAAAAGCATTCTGTAGAGTCTCATTGCGCCTTTATTTGTTTAAAAACTTTCATTTTGTGGCTTTCTGTAGTGCTTACTCTCTGTAGGATAACAGCTTTAGTATGTCCTAGTCAGAATTGATGGCTCTGGGCTTGTTTGTTTATACAGTGATTGTTCAAAGCACATGAACAGACCATCTTGAATTAGCTGAAGCCTTTCTTTACCTGGGCTAGATTGTGTTAGTTGGCTGCTGGCTAGTGGGGGCTGGTTCTTTTGTGTTCTTGTAAAAAAAAAAAAAAAAAAAAAAAAAAAGTTGCCTTACGATTGTATCTTCTGGTATTTAAGCCCTAACTTTGACAGGGTTTCTGTCTATACACACTGAGCAGAGTGGAGGAGAGGTGTTGACTACAACTGTTTGCTGAGATATATGTATCCTGTTTTTTTTCGATTATTTATACTGATTATTGTTTCTAGCAATTTATATATAGCACTTTTTATTGCCTGCTGCACAGTTTTTGAGTGTATTTTTATTGCTATTAACTAATCTGCATGGGTAACTGATTTGTTTGCAGTTAAAAAAAACATTCTGTAGAGTCTCATTGCTCCTTTCTCTGTTTAAAAACTTTCATTTTGTGGCTTTCTGTAGTACTTACTCTCTGTAGGATAATAGCTTTAGTATTGTCCCCACCCTCCCTCCATGTTGGTGTCTTGCTGTTATACTTGGTGGCTTTGCAGTTGCCCGCCCCTACTGTAAATCTGAACTGGGACACTCTTCCCAGTCTACTGTCATTAGCTCATTCTACCTAATACAGAGAGAACATTTGATAAGGCCTTCTGTTTCTCCTTTTTCCATTTCAAAAAAAAAAAATTTGCCTGAATCTTCTTGGTTCTGACTGTGCTTCTCAAACATTTTGGAAATATAGAGTATATTTTAGAGCATTTATTATAACTGTAATTGCCTTAATATTGCTACAACTCAAGTGCTGTAGGTTGCACTGCATCTGAAGTGTTTTTGTGTTTTAGCTGCTTTTCTGTATATATACAAACTTCTCTGTATATGTAGACTAGCTACTTATTCTGCTGTGTTACTGCCTCATAAATCGTTTTTCAGTTGTGCACTTGCCTTGCTTCATTTAAAAAAGTTTTAAATTGCTAATTTTGTAGAGTTTTAATTGCATTTACAGTTTAGGACTACACACTCAAGTGTGATAGCCTTTTCTGTGTTTATTTACTGTATTATTGCATTGTTTAGCCTGTTTCAACAAAAAAAAATACCATCTTGTTTGCTCGTTTCCCACCATTTCTAGCCAGTCCATATCCCAGGCTTTGCTTGTCTCAGGACTTTGTTTTCTGTGCTCAGAGCTATCCAGACCTTGCTGTGGTAGTGGGAAGTCCTACTGCTTACCAGTGGGACTGGTGAGCATTGTGCTGTCTATCTAACGCTAGAGGAGTGGTTTTCAGCTCTGAAATTGTAATTTTATTAGCCTTTTTGGGCTGATTTCTATCCCTTTCAACTTTCCGGCTTAAAAACGCATGTGCTTGCACATTTTTCACATCGTGCAGCACTGCGAGGCTACAGTTAAACTATTCCAGGTGCCAGAAAGTCTGCTCTTCAAATTTTCCCTTAGAACTAGCTGGTTTCTCAGTAGTAGCACTAAAATCTGAACCCCTGTGACTAGCACTTGCTCTAGAACCTGCTGGAAAGCACTAGGAAGAATGAAACTGATTCAAGCACTCAGCTCTTCTTGTCAATAAGGAGAAATTAATTATAAGCACTAAACAGCCTATAACTGCAAAGTACCTTGCAAAGGTAAGGGAAAACAGCTCTTAAACTTTACAAGAAAGCACTAGGAAGCCTGAAACTGATTCAAGCACTCAGCTCTCCTTGTAAATAAGGAAAAATTCATCATAGGCACTAAAAAGCCTATAACTGCAGAGTACCTTGCAAAAGTAAGAGAAAACAGTTCTTAAACTTTAGAAAAAAGCACCTAAACAGGCATGTCCAAGGGTCAGCTTCCGGTGATTTCTCCTGTCCACCTGGTGAATCTGGGCATACTGGGGCAGTGCGGCAACTGCCTCATGTACACAGACAATCCTCTCATCCTACCACCCAACACTACAACCTGCGAGAGATGCACTTACATAGCCAAACTAGAAGCTAAGCTCTCTCCGGCCAAGATTGTGCTAGACAGTCAAGAGGAAAAAGTTAACACCTGCATTACACCTCAAGCAACTCATAGCCCTTCAAAACCCACACCATCAACACCCAAACATAGCAACACTAAACTCACATATGCGGAGGCCCTTAACATTAACCTGCCCAAGCAACAAGGACCTCCGAAGCCGAATCGCAAACAAACACCAGTCACAACCAAAGTGACACATAGCTCACAGCACCAGTGTGCCACCCAACAACAGCCCCTAAGGCAAGATAATGTACCTAACACTTTAGTCATAGGTGACTCTATAGTCAGGCACACTGATGTCCCACTCACCAGGCTGAACAAGGAGAAAATTACAGTCAGCTGCCTATCAGGTGCCAGGATCCGCCACATAAAGCATGCACTCAAGTCACTCCACAACAAGTACAAATACAACTCTGTCATTGTCCATGCTGGAGTGAATGACTTGAGACGTTCCTCCCTGGACTACATGAAAAGAGACATGGAAGAGCTCTTGGATCATGTGACCAGGCAGGTATGACCCTAGCCCTGAGTAGCATCCTGCCTTCGCCCAAAATGATACCACAGTATAAGGACAAAATGACTGACTTCAACAATTGGCTAAGCTTCTGGTGTCATTCAAAGGGGATCCAGTATTTGTCTGCCTGGGAAGACATGATCGACAAACCACGATGCTTTGCCAGAGATGGTCTGCACCTGTCACCCCTGTGATTCAGGTTACTGGCTAAAGTTCTTGCCACCCCTATAGTGCCTTTTTTAGGCAAGGTTCAAAGGATAAAACCACCACCGTAACAGATACAAACATGCAAAATCTGAAGGTAATGCTACTCAATGCTAGAAGTCTAAACCTCAAAATGCACTCTCTCTAGGCACTCCTAAAAATGGAGAACAATGATATCTGTGCAGTAACTGAGACCTGGTTCAAGGCTCCAGACAGCACCCCTGCAATACCAGTCTACAATTCTTACCACACTTTTCGGCCACAAAACCAAGACTGAAACAGTAAAGGTGGAGGAGTGTCCATATTCACCAAGGATATTCACACCTCCAGGCTAGTTGCCCAAGACAATGCATCCGAAATTCTCCAGGTGCAACTAACACTAGGTAAGACTGCAATCCAAACTGTAGCTTGCTACAGATCCCCCAACATGCCTCAAGATTCTCACTACACCTTTCTAAACATACTGGAAAATATTAAGATACAACCAAACACCCTAATACTGGGTGATTTCAACTACCTTGCCATTAATTGTGAAAATTACTCGGGTACCAACTCCTTTTCCCAACGGTTCTTGGAATTCATAAATTCCAATGCCCTGGATCAACTAATCCATTGTCCCTCCAGGGGAGCCAATATCCTAGACCTGGTCAATACCAACATGGGAGATAGATGCTCCACACCAGTGGTCACCCCCTCATTGGTCAGGTCTGATCATAAGCAAATCACCTCTGACATCCACATCCCACCCCCACCCTCCAGTAAGGAAACCTCCTTAAAAAACTTCTCCAAAGCCAACTTCATGCTACTGAAGTCACAAGTGACAAACTTCCCAACACCAATGCAGACGGGATCTGGAAGTTCGACTGTAGAATCCTACACTAAGGCACTGTATGAGCACATCCACTCGTGCATGACTCGTGCCATCCCAAATAGAACCAAGATGCTCTTCTCCAAAAAAAGGAAGCCAATCTGGTGGTCTCCTGCTATAAACAAACTATACAATAGAAGGAAGATACTGTTGCTGAAAAGAGGAAAATCCCAGGATGCAAAAAACTCCCTCACCAGCCTCAGTAAGAAGCTGAGATCCCTCATAAAATCCTCAAAAGCTAGTTACGAAAATAAAATTGCCAAAACTTCCAAAGACAACCACAAGGCATTCTATAGTTATGTCAAGAATCTAAATGGCAATGCTCAGATCTGCTCTGAGCTACAACAGAATGACATTAAATATACTGATCCCAAGGATATTGCCAATATCCTGGCAGAACGATTTAGTGCCAACTTCACTCCCCTCTCACCCCCTAAAGGGCCCATCTCAATAATAAAAGATTGCCAAATTCCGATAATCACAGCCACACAGTTAGAAACCGCACTCTCCAAAGCTAAGAATACAGCATCCATGGGACCAGATGACATCCCAGGCTGTGTACTACATGAACTACAAAATGAACCTCACCTAAGTGTCATGTTTAATCATAGCCTCACCTCAGGCTTCATGCCCACTGAGTGGCGCACAGCTACAGTTATCCCGCTTCACAAGGGAGGATCCGCCTTGGATCCCGGTAACTACCATCCCATCAGTCTGACAAGCCTGATCTGCAAGGGCATGGAACGCACTATCATGTAACTTATAAAAAAAGACATTGGCAATCTTCAAACACTGGACCCCACCCAGTTTGGGTTTGTGAAGGGCCAATCTTGTCTCCTGAATCTGACTGACTTCTTCGAACCAGTCTCCAGAGCTGTGGACGAGGGTAAGGGGGTCCACACAGCCTATCTGGACCTTGCCAAGGCCTTCGACACCATCCCCCACTCTGGAATCATAGATAATCTTACTAAGCTGGGCATAAATCCCTACATCACTCAATGGGTTGCCAACTGGCTTACTGACAGAACCTAGACTGTAAAAGTAGCCGACTCCAAATCCAGCTCCAGACAAGTGACAAGTGGAGTACCTCAAGGATCAGTCCTGGGACTACTCTTGTTTGGCATCTACTTCTCTGAAGTACAGGCCAACACTAAGGGACTCTGGCTAACAAAGTTTGCAGATGACTGCAAACTGGGAGCCATTATTGAATCCCCAAATGATGTGGATATTCTACAAAAAGGCCTTACAGAAACAGATGCCTGATGCCAGAGCCATGGGCTCAAGCTTAATGCCAAGAAATGTATAGTTATCCCGTTTGGAAAAAAACAGGTACCCATGAATTACCACATAGGTGGCAGGATGCTAAACATCGAAAGTGTGATGAGAGACTTAGGGACACAGGTGGACAGTGGTCTCACTTTCGATAACCACATCGCCACAACAGTCACAAAATCCTTCTATGTGGCACATCTCATCACGAAGGGCTTTTCATCCAGAAAAAAGGAGGTCATTGTCCCACTGTACTCATCCCTCATTATACCCATTATAGAGTATAATGCCCCGTTTGGTATGTACCTCACAAGACATCTGCAACAGCTGGAAAGGCCACAGAAATACCTCACTAAAAGAATCACAGGCCTAAAGCAGATGCCATATGCTGACCGTCTAAAAAACCCCAGCTATACTCTGTGGCATATTGTCTACTCAGAGGTGATCTCTGCTTAACATACAAGGCCATGTCAAACCCTGAGCTGTTGGACATGCTCCACTTAAAGAAATCCCAATCCCACAGAGCCACACGCTCCAGGGATCTAAACCTTGTCATCACAATGAACAAAACATGCTGGAGGGATAGGTCCCTGACCCAGAGACTCCCCATACTCTGGAATAGACTGCCCATACATGTCAAGCAGAGCGCCTCATTGGCCTTCTTCAAAAGGAACCTTGATGACTGGATGGGAGATAGGAAATTCACCCCGGGGATCATGTCAGTCTACCCTGCTAGACAGGGGCCCAGAGAAGTAAATATTGTGGGAAGAGATATCCAGGGAATTGTTATGGCTAGGCTTGCATAGGCCCTAGGGCCGATAACCTAGTACCAACCTATGAACCTATATATTATTGAACACAACAGATTATACATGTATTTACAAATTTTAATTCAAAACAGTTTGTCTCCATAAACGGGTGTTAATTTGTACTAGTAACATCCAGATAATTTCAGATACTGAAATTATTTTTTTTTTCCTTTGGCTGGAGTGTTTCTTGTGACTTGTTTGCTATTCTTTGCCTGACTATTGCTGACTTCTGTCTGCATTTGATTTTGAATTGAAAATGCCCCCAAATAACTGGAAGTACTCTCAAGGGTTAAAATATTTTCTAAAGGACCAGCCACAATGAAAAGTTTAGATACATTTAATAATAAATAATAAAAAAAAAACATGAGAATATCTATTTACAATAAACACCAGAGTTTCAATTCACAAGAAATATAAAAAATAACACAGATGGGGTGGCCACGGTGGTGCAGCAATTAGCGTTGTCGCCTCACAGCAAGAGGTTCCCTGGTTCAATCCTCGGCTGGGCTGCCTTCTGTGTGGAGTCTGCATGTCCTCCCTGTGGTCGCATGGGTTTTCTCCAGGTGCTCCGGTTTCCTCCCACATCCCAAAGACATGCTGTAGGTGGATTGGACACTCTAAATTGGCACTAGGTGTGAGCGTGTCTGTGTGCCTTCTGTGGAAGGTTGGACGCCGGGCTGGCAACTCGACACTGTAAAACTCCACTGCCAATCATAAATGGACATGTGATCTGCTGTGCCAACCCCTAACCGGGAAAAGCCGAAAGAGGAAGGAGAAGAAGATAAAAAATAACACAGATGGAAATACTTAGACAGATACAGAAAAGCAATACTTTCAGCTAATTTTTCTATATTTTCCTAACCGACTGAAGAATTACTGTTCCATAGTTGAGTTACTTACTAAAGTAAGGCAAGATGAAGTGGGTGAGTGATCGTGTCAGTTCTCAAACAGGGTGTTGAGTGTCTTCTGTCACATCTCTCCCTAGTATCTAAATATAATTTCCGTGCTGGCTACAGAATGGCATCACATCTGGTCACCTGATTCTGTGGTTCCCACACTACACACACACACCCCGACTAGCAGTTGAGCCAGGATCTAGCACAGATGTGTAACAATACACATCTAGAACTTTGCTAAGGTTTATTCCAGCATGTGGAGACTGTAAAACAATTTCAACCCTTTCATCCTTCCTGCAGAGACTAACCAGCCATTCTCTGGCACCCAGGGTAAAAATTAGTTCACCACTAAGGACAATAAGAGCAGGATCGCAGCTCAGTCATTGCGTCTCTGGCTGCATTCAAGCCTGTGAGATAAAATCTTTATGGCCTACACTAAGTCACTTAATTTCAAGCTATTTTTCTTAAGGTTAGCTGGGCTGAGTTTAACCCCTCCCCTTTCCAATATCTGCTGTTAACATATATACATTTCAATAGTTAACAACAATACAGTCTGACAAACATGTATATTTATTTTCTGTCCAGCAGGCCTCACTGTTGATACATTTTTAAACAAGCAACTTTACAAATACATTTTTAACACAAGCATCTGTACAACTCAGATTGATATTCAAATAACATAAAACTCTTTACAATACTCCAGCTAGTTATGCTGGCATATGTTACACATGCACTGCTCTACTCTCTGGCATAGCTGGCACTACTTCACATCATCACATGTACTTGTCAAACCAATATTTAAAGGAAAGGGGTAGGAACAAATCCAGTGTCATATATATCCATATGTTTACTTTCTTGTTGTGGTAAGAAAATTACTGTTGGAACTCCAAAGGCTGGGACTTGAAACCATATATTTGTATGTATGTGTTGAAAACAGATCTGTAACTACCTGTAACATGATGTTCCGTAATAATATAATAACGGCTACAAATTTATATAGACTTAATGTCAGACCTTGACAGGATCATACACAAAACGATGATCAATAAATTACAACTAGGTATTAATATAATTTTGATATGAAGGACGGCCATGTTGCTTGCAAATAGAACATATGGGATATCATACAGTAGCTGGACAGGTGAAATTCTAGGTTACAGTCAGGGTGTCCCACAGACATTTGCCCTGAGCCCATACTTGTTTAAGTTGCATCTTTCAAATCTATCTTTTTAATCTGAGGTTTTCTAAAGTCTGTATGCAGATGACTTGAAAATGGATAAACGTAATACATCTGTTACATGACAGGACATATTTACTTACATTATTTCAGCACAGAATAATAATATACAGATAAATACATAAAAAGACTAGGCATATGAGATTTTGGAGTCATAGACTGAAGGGTGAATATTTCATACAGTATGCAGTGATCAAAACTGTACAGTAATTTAAGGACCTAGGTATATGAGTAGATCCAGCTTTAATTTTTTTTTCTGATCATATCAACCAACTGGTTAATGATAAGTTATAAAACTATAGGCTCTATAACAAGATTTATAAAGTCTAGGAAATCAGAAATAATTAAATTATTGTTTCTAAGTTACATTTTATCCAAACAAGAGTATATAATAATAATATGGAAACCTTATAAGAAAAACAGCATGAGTAAATCTGAAAAAGTACAGTGGAAATATACCAAGAGCTTCTGTGGCTATGAAAGTACAAGTTATTATGAAAGATTAAAATGTCTGAACTTGTACAGTACCTCATACAGCTATTTAAGGGCGGACCTTATTCAGGTATATAAGGCATTTAGAGAAAAGTACCTCTGGGAATGTTTGGGGTTATCAAAGAGTAGTAGATAAGTATCAGGCAACATGTCTAAAGGATTATAAAGGAACGAGAGATGTACTAACTGGTTCTCTGACAGAGTGGCTGATGCATGGCATAGACTGCCAAATTATACTGAAGCAAGCATAACTTAGATATTTTTAAGAACAACATGGACATTTATTATCGGGATGACTGTTCTGGTATATTTCTTATATATTTGTAGGTCAGAAAGGTATTACTGCCCATGCTTGAAATATCTTTCTATATAGTAAACAGCATTGTAGCTGTGCTGTACTGTTCTGTGCTTAAGAAATCAATGCAGAAGAAAGGGAACACATGAACATTTTCCTTTATAATTAATGCTCGGTGCAAACAGCACAGCCGGTTACTAAAACACACATACCATTTGTATGCATTTAAATTTACACAGAAAAACGTGTTTGTATGCTTGCAATGCTCCATAAATCTTTAAAAGTCATCACTGGGTTTTACTTTATTTTCTTTGGTCCTTTCTTGAAACTGTCTTGATTGCTTGGCAACAGTCTTAAATCAGTAATTCTATAATCCTGATGGACAACTGTGGCAAATTTTTACAGCCTGCTCACTGCAAATTGTTTCAAAACATTTACAAATCTCAGCTTGTAGGAACGGGCTCATGAGAAAGTAACCTGTGGAAATGGTCAGGGCAGTAATATTTCAAACGAGACAATACAAAGCATCTCACAAAGTTTAAGTGACTTATTTCCTGAAATAAGTTAAATATCACGTTTATATATATATAATCTATATATACACACACACACACACACATATATATATATATATATATATATATATATATATATATATATATATATATATATAGACACACACATACACACACACACACAGATATATATATATATATATATATATATATATATATATATATATATATATATATATACACACACACACAGACAGACACACAAGAATTAGGTTATTTTAATGTAACACTGCAAGACATTGTGAGATAAAACATGTTTACATTTTTTTATTTTTTGCTTACATATTTTGTTAACTAGATTGTCCAACCAGGTTCAGGCCGATTTTCAGTGGAGGCCCCAGAAGCACTCCCTGGTTAAGGGACTTGCTCAGACTTACATAAATAGTAAATGAAAACTGAAAGAATCAAATCCAAAAATTAGAATGAAGCTTGTTATTAGATTGTAGGCTTAATCCTCTGTGATAACTGCCAGACTAATTTATTGTAGCAATAACTGTCGACATTGGTGTGATATATTGAAGATTATACAACGACCACCCCATTAATATTCCAAAATGTGCACGCTGATTGGTCAGCGTGCATATTGTAAATCAGACTTATACTAATGGAAAAAGGTTTTTCCATTAGTATAAGTCTTTTTTTTTTTTTGGACAGCAACGGAGAACAGAAGAGCTCTGTTGCTGTTATCTCGCTATGTTAAACGAGTTTAACATAGCGAGATATCTTAAAAAAAAGCAACGGAGATCTTCCTTTCTCCGTTCCTTTTTTTAAAGCTGTCTCGCTATGTTAAACTTGTTTAACATAGTGAAACAGCTTTTAAAAAAGCAACGGAGAAAAGAAAATCTCTGTTGCTTTTTTTAAAGCTATCTCGCTATGTTAAACTCTTTTAACATAGCGAGACAAGTTTTTAAAAGCAGCGGAGATCTTCCTTTCTCCATTGCTTCCACACACGCAGTTCTGATGTACTGCGTAACCATATGCATGTGCAGTACATCAGAACTGCCGCAGAATACTGGACAGCTGCGGAAGGGCAGCAAGGAGGCATTATACAATGCCATTATTTAAGAAAAGTAAGTATTTTTTTCTTAAATAATGTCACTGGATAATAGCAATAACCCACTTCTGGATGTGGGTAATGCTGGATTTACCCACGGTTGTCTTTGTTTGGCCACTCGGGCTTCGCCCTCGTGACCAAACCACACCAACCATGGGTAAATCCAGCATTACCCACACCCAGGCATGAGTTACTGCTTAATTTACCCATGGTTGGTGTGGTTTAATCATAAGGATGAAGCCCAAGTGATTAAATAAAGCCAACAGTGGGTAAATCTTCAATACATCACAATATGGAGTCAGTTACTGCTATTATACAATGGCATTATTTAAGAAAAATATACTTACTTTTCTTAACTAATGTCTTTGCATAACACCTCCACGGTGACCTCCTGTGTTTTCTCCCGTATCCTAGGGCCTTCTTGATGTACTGCGCATGCGTATGGGACTTGCATTTCCATGCTTACGCAGTACATCAGTGCTGCGTAAAGAAAGTAACAGAGAAGAAAAAAAGAAATCAGGAGACTTTTAACATTCAGGAGAGATGGGACAGAGAAAATAAAAGGATAAACAGGTACATTTCTTTAGTTTTGCAGAACATACCTGATTATCCTCTTATTTTTCTCTGTGCCATCTCCCTCGTTCATTTGAGGCCTTCAGTTTTGGAAATTTATTAAAAAAAAATAAGAAAGAAAACTAAAACTTTCATGGGATATACTAAAGTTTGGGCAGCTGGACCTTTTTCCATTGGTATTTTCTTGGATTTACAATGGGTACGCTGGTTGGGCTGACAAATCAGCGTGCTCCTTTTTGGATATTACAGATCAGTCATTGTATAATATAATATTACATTACAACTTGTTTTAATTGGCCAGGAATTATTTGGAAAACATT